>NC_139235.1:6099611-6357149 GCF_977018435.1 Lepisma saccharinum
GTAAATAGGAAGAAATGGCGAAACACGTATTACATGAGTAGTGTAAAAGTATATAGGATAAACTCGAGAAAGTATGAGCCCCCTCAGGCAGATTTGGCTACACTTAAAACTAGCTCAAGATGTGCATATGAGCTTATTGCTCAAGTGTGGTACTCTGTCTAACCCAAGATTTTTGTAAAAATGCCCTCGGGAATTTCCTGTGAAAGTATGACCCCCCTCAGATTAATTTGCCTACACTTACAAAAGCTACATCTGTGAGATTGTTGTCCATAAGCTTGTTAAAAATATGGCCCTTCTTGATATTGTTTTTGCTACACTTAAAACCAAGCCAAAGAGCCACCTACACCCACCCACACCCACACATATTTACTTCCGGTTTATTTCCGGTCTATTTTCGGTCCACTTCCGGTTTAAGTTCAATTGGACACTAGGCTCAACTCATATATCTAATACTAAGACAATGTAATATGCAGAGGCCTTCTAGAATTGCTCTGTGACTCTCTCATTTCTTACATCATAAACATATGATTTTTCACCTATAAGAATAACACTACATATAGTGTCATCAGGGAGTGTATCATGGAATTCACAGATACTTTTAATGTTTGTCCTGTCATTAACCACAACTTGTTTCCTTTTTAAAGTGTTGATGACAAACATGGGTCTCTGTGCTTTGAATTCATCTGGTGTGTAATATATGTCAGTATTGCCAGTAGTGACCCTTTTGTATGCTGTAAATGCTTCATATAATTTGAGGAAATCATCCTTGGACATGTTTAAATTATAATAATCTCTGGGGAACACCTCATTTCTGCCATTTTTAAGATATATGTTCTTGTTGTTGCAGCTATCAAATTTACTTGAATTTTTTTCTTGATTATTGTGTCTTCCAGTCTGAAACAGTACCACCACAAAATCTGGCATGTCATATTGTATACTGGAGAATGAGTTTGTAGCATCAAACTCATAATAGCTACCAGTGGCAGGCTTCTGCACACATTGATATGTATAAAATTGTAAAGGCACCTGTGGATTTTTTAGGATATCTGCTTTGTATTTAAGAGCATAACTGGCTTCATATTCAACAACTGGAATTCTTAGCTCCATAGTCTGAATAATGCACTTGCCTTTATCAGGTAGGGTATTAGGCAGAGCTTCCCCTGTAGAGTTTAATGTACTGTACCTCATCAAAGCATTATTATCATTGGCAGCTCTTCTAAATGTAATTCTTAAACCACCCTTCCACATAATATCTTCGTAATCTGAGAAGAATCCTGGCAACAGGCGCATAGGGAACAGCACTGTGTGACTCTTAGATATTATTTTATCAGCAGCCTCAAATCCACCTATTTTGTAGTAAGAAGCCTCGGTCTTGGATAATTTTAGTGTGGCCAAAGCTGTAGAGGTAATGCCAGGGTAATCTACTCTGTTTATAACAACACCATGTTTTCTGATCTCAATTAAAGAGAACAGATGTGGCACAAAATTGTCTACCAATCTTATATTTGAATTTGCCGGATAATCTGTACCATCGAGCTTTACAACATCAAACTTGATATATAGATCTGCTCTGTGGGGGTGTATAAAGCCATCTCCTACATCAAGATCAACCTCAATCTCTGTGTTGGGTTGATTTAAATTTGCAAAGGTCCTCCTGTTTGGGGGGAATGATTGTAGCTCATAACTCTCAATATTTTCCATTTTTTTGTATGTATTTTTATTTAAATATTAATTTCTATGATTGCAGTTGTTGTGGCTCCAGCAAAATCAACTAATTCTTCTTTTTCATTAGTGACCATCAACTCAATGTAATCTATTCTATTATGGCACACAGGAAAATATAATGTTGGGGATGGAGTGTAGATGATCGGTTCCATAAATTCAGAGTTAGGTTTGAATGTTGCAATAATGCCAGTTTGTTTGTTTGTGCCTATGCCATTTGATTTGGTGATCATACCCTCGGCCACATTACAGTGAATATTCAGAGTCTCTATGGCTAAGAATTTAGGTATATTAATAGCAGTGTGTTTAATGGCTGGTTCAAGTTTTGTGTTGTTCTCAAAGCCTAACAGCTCTCCTATAGTACCCAGATCCACTGTTTCTGTAGCAGACACAATCTCTACTTTGTGAGTGACAGAATTTTGAGTTAATACTATACCTCTGGGTAACTGAGCATTTAAAGTAGATAGATTATATTGCCCTGGAGTGATGACAATTTTTTGATCCCCAACTGCAATTGTGTTGTTATGGTGTGTAATATTAGGGATCAAGTACATGCCATAAAATGCTCTGAGAGCTATTGTTTTGGGATATACTATGTCATCATGTAATCTGAGTTTCAATATTGAATTTTGGCTGGTGAGATGGAATACTCCCATGATGTTTCAGATACCACAGGGCCTTTTGAAAATCTTCAATTGATGGTTTATTTATTTGAGACATATATCTAAGAACAGATAAACACAGATGTCCACAATTAACATCTTTGAAATTTTGAACACGGGCATTATTGTATTAAAGATTAGTTGATTTTAGATATTTTACTAAATTTTCAGGTGGAACACCTCCAAATGAATCAAACACAAATGCCTCATCTTTTAAATATTTAAGATAACAGATCCAGTGAGTGCCCTGATCTTTGTACTTATCCAAATTAACTATGCCACACTCTTTGTTGAGTGGTTGTTCTGGTAAAGAATCAGACATGTACACACCTCTAAAATTTGTGATGCCCAGTGGCTTGATTAAAGCTTCAATATCTTGGTTTGTAAGCGGCTCTTGTTTTTTTAAAACTTATTCATGGCTCTCTTAACACCTTTGCCTTGTTTTTCCATGGCCAGGTTATGGCGCTTCAATTCATCTAATTCTGCCTTATTCTTTTTGGCATCTATTACTGTTTTTGCTATAGCAGCTGATCCCCCAGCCAAGCTCCGAACAGCCCCCAAAGCTGCTAAGATGGCCGGGATAGTAAATATGAAACCACCTGTATGCAATTTTTTTCTAGATTGCTGTAATTTTTTTTAATTGAGGGGTACTAAGTAATAATTTCATACCATGGCCCTTGTCAAGACAAGAATTTTTTTTCTTGCGCTGCTTTTTGGTTAAAAGACTATCAATAGTTTTAAGAGATTTAAGACCTGCATAAGGTATCTGATACATAACACCCTTGGCCTTCATTCTAGGTTTATTATATACATATTCACAACCCCCACCCCAGTTTTTGTTTGGTGTTCATAGCTATGGTGGTCCCCAATGCTGCTATTTTTTCACTTAAAGAAGCATCTTTGCTTACAAATCTACCAAATGCAGCCTCTTCTAATTTCTTGTCTGCAACATGTCGCCTATCAAGATCAGAATGTGTGTTGTATGCTATGTCATGGTCTCTGCAAGCAGCATCTAGGGGATTAACACCAGGATCACCTCTGTTTAATCTATGGTCCAGTTTTGTACCGGGACCACAATACTGATAGCCTGGAATGTGTAGTTCAAATGGCAGCTTGTTTATGATGTCATTAACCAACCCCCGACCCTCAGAGATATTCCAAAATTTAGGTGGTAGAGTATTAATAATTTTTATAAGATATCCAATGCCCTTAGTGTCATTCACTATAAAATTAGACAATTTGGTGCTTATCATGTCCATAATTCCAACCTTTTCATTGTAAAAATTGTGGTTGCCAGCATTTTCTTCCCCAGCTATCACCAGCAACCTATCTACAAGTTTCCTGACATCATCAACCCACACAAATTCTTTAGGCAGGGTGTTGTATTGTTTGATTCCACTACCTGTCTTGATCTGTGACCATATGGGCTTGATTAAGTTGTTGTATTTTGCTCCACTGCTAGACTTGACTCTTTTTTGTGTGGGATCATTGTTCTGGTATAGAGCATCTCATTTTATTAATATTTCTTTGTAGTGCTCATAATCTTGATCTGTATAGCTGCCAGGCCTTTTCCTAGTCATCAATTCCCACAATCCAGGTGTGCCAGGGTACTTAACAAAAGCACCTCTTTCTCCAAGATGAGATTCTGAATATACAATCAGATCATCTCCCATAAATGTTACTCTGAAATTGCCAATTCTATGTATGATGCTACCATCACGCTCTGTGTCAGCATATAAACCAAACACCTCATCTTTGTTGTCTTTAGGTGTGCTTAAATATTTTTGAGCAAGAAGACCCAATTCAATAGGATCCTGAGTAGCTTCAATTCTTCGAGGAGCAACAGGACTAGGTGTATGAATACTAGAAAGTGGGGTGATTGGATAATCTAATATGTTCCTAGCAGCTACAGGTACAAGCTCTGTGATCAAATTTTGATTTTGCTCTGTAACAGTTTTGATATTTTTACCTAATTCACTAATATCATAAATAATAGGCTGATCTGTTTGCTTGTGTTGTTCATAGATTCCTCGGTTCTCTGATTTCCATCCCTTAAATCTTTTTACAAGATAATCTCTTAATTTAAGATCATCAATAATTGGCCTTTTCATGGTTATTTATATATGTTTCAATGTCTAGAAAATTGTTGATTTTATTTCTGTATTTGCCACTATTGGGTTTCCTTGTCATATCAATTGTGACAAACCCATAACTGTCTTGATTCCAGCACCTACTGCAAAACTTGGAAAAATCATTGTAGCTCAAGTCCCCACCTACATATTCATCATGTATGTGTTTCAGGTTGGTATGATCTTGATGAAACACACATATAAAATTGCTGTTGTCTCGGATCAGCTGCTTCGGTATTTTAGAAAAAGTCTGTGCCAGGTAGAAGCAATCTATGTTTTTGTGTCGGCCCTGTGTAAAAAAATTTCTAACCTTGTTTTGATTATCCAGTATAATGTCATCAAACACAACAACAGATTTATCGAGACATTCATGGAGAGGCTTAACATCTGGTTCAAAATGGCTATATCCAGTCCATCATATAGCTTCATCAGCTGCTGATATTTTAATTGTTCCAAGCTCTTAGAGAAAACATACAAGTGCCTGTTTTTCCAGTCTAACCAGTTGGGTGCCAATAAAAAATTATCAATCATTAGTGTAGTTTTACCACAAGCCGATGGCCCAACAATAAGACATCTAATATTATCAGGCAGCAGCTTTCCATTTCTCTTATTCTGCTGTTCAGGCTCTGGCAGTCTCTTTATAACATCCCAGGTGTTCATAGTATCACTTTGTTTGCCTCGATCCAGCTGTGTTCTGGGAGACCTAGCCATTTCACAAGTATCTTGTTGCCTTTTCTGCGGATGATTTTTTCTATGAGATATGTGTCAGGTTGTTTAGTTTTGCTGAGTTCTTCTTCATAAAACCTGCCTTTGAGAATTTCTCCTCGGTGATCTTTTATTATATATGTATTACGAGCCCCAGGTTTAACTTGAACCACTGTAAATAATTCAGTGCTCCAGTTTCTTGTAAAGCCTCTTTTGAATAAGTGCTTATATTTGCTGATTCTTACTTGATCACCAACCTTGTATTTGGCTTTTCTTGTTGTTGGCTGGTATCAAGGATAATAAACAGTACTGATCAATTTTTGCTCATCATATGAAGTTACCTCAGAGGTCTTCATGTTGATTGTGGAATGGACCGAGTTGTTATATCTATCTAAAAGTTCTGGTAGGATACTGAGCCATTTATAATTACCTTGGAGGGTAAATTGTTTATACATATTATTTTTTAGGGTTTTGTTGAATCTTTCAACAATAGAGGCCTTGAGATCACTGTAACTCGAGCAATGTTGTATTGACTGGCTTTTAATAAATTGTTGGAACACCGAATTATAGAATTCTTTGCCATTATCTGTTTGCAAATAGCGCGGTGATCTTCCACTCTGATTGATGATTGTCCTGAAGGCTTCTGTAACACATTTTCCAGTCTTGGATTTGAGTGGCACAGCCCAGGCAAATTTTGAAAATGTATCTATGACAGTGAGTAGATACTTGTAGCCCTTGTTGATCTTGTCTAAATTTTTCAGCTGTCCACTTGCCATCTCAACCAAGTCACACTGCCATAAATCATCTATGCCCTTTGTAACCACTGGCAGTCTCTTATAATTATTTATCTGGCTTGTCTGTGTAACTCATCAACAATAATTTGTCTAGACATAGTATGTAAACAAGAATATTGCAACTATAGGGTGTTCAGCAGCTGATACTACAGGATTTTCTAAATATAATTTGTCCCCTATTTGTATATTAAATTCCAGAGAACCATCATCTTCAGCATAAGATGTTTCTAATGTATCGGGGTCTGTAAAATCCTCTAACTCTACACTGGTGATTTTTCTTTGTTATCAGCATTTGTTATTGATAAGGTAGGGTAGTGGTGTGCCTGTCGTTGTAGCCAATATTTGATCTTGATTGGTCTAAGTGTGCCCCCAACAAAAAACTGGTAATAAAATTGTGCAGAGGACAGCATATATATTTTGCCACCTGGTGTAAATGGTGAATCATATTCTTTGTTGGGGATACTGTACAATTCAAGAATTACTGTATGTTTAGGATTCTCGATTAGGCCAGTTATTTCTTTTTCTGCTGTAAGCAATCTACTTGTTACACATTCAAGATGCTCATTGATAGTCCTAACAATCTCATCGTGCCCTGGCTTGATCCTTATGTCCACAGCAAGTTTCTTGTATTGTTGTACAATCTCTTGAAGCTGTGTGGCAAAAACAGACAGAGCATTTGCTTGGTTGGATTCCATGCTTCCTAGCTGTTGCTTGATATTAGCTACAATTTGCTGTAAATTTTCAACAACTGCCAATTTTGAATTTTGAGCAGTAAGATCATGGACTTGTCTTCTGATATCCTCAAACAGGGCATGCAGTTTATTAATATGTTGATTAGTTGGTAGAGTGGCCACTGTCTGAGTAAGTTGTTTGATCTCTGTCTGGATATTCTTGATATCTTCTGATTTCAATATGCGATTCACAGCTCTCTTAATATTTTTAAGTTCCTGTGATGTAGGCAGATTTGATACAGTATTCTGCAAAGATTCAAGTGCCAATTTTACATTATTTAATTCAGAAGCATCAGCCACACTTTGCATAGCATCTTGGAGCAGGGTTATGTCTGCCTCAGTAGGTGTTGATTGTAAAATTTCAAGCTTTGTTTGGATATCATCGATCAAGTGATGAAAATGAGATAGCTCAGATTCAGTGTTGAGGTTTTCAAGTTTTGTGATCTGTTGCTGGACACTGACAAGTGTGTCTACAATACCAGGCAGGCGAGATTCTAGAGTTTCTTGTATATTTGTCAGATCACTTTGCACTGCTGCTATGGTACCTTCAAGGTGGGATATGGTACTCTGAATTTTTCCAAAATCTTCATATGTTTCAAGTTGCAGCTTGATGTTGGCAACACTACGAGTTATAGCACTCAGAGCATCAGAAGATGGCAAGTTGTTCATAAAATTTTCAAGTGTCTCAATTTTTTCTTTAACCTCAGCTATGGCATTGTTCAAGGGGTCCAGATTAGGTATCTGTAGTGATTGAATCTGTTCCTTTAGAGTGGAAATTACTAGATCAAAATCTTCTTGTGATTTTATGCTTTTGACAATTGTTTGGAACTGTGTCTGGACATTATTAATCTGTTCTTCTAATTGTTTCAATTGCTCAGAGTTGTTAGCCTGAGTCTTAAATTTGGCTTGAAGAGCTGCTACAGCCTCCTCTAAACTTTGAAAATTATCTAATGTAGCCAAATGAGTATATTTTTGAAGCATCAATTTGAGTTCAGAATCAATTTTAAGAAGAGGGTCCATGCATTGTGATTGTAAATTTGTAATTTCTAGTTGAAGACTGGCATTGAGTGTGGTTTGTAAAGTTTGTAAATCACTTCTTAATTTTTTGACTCTGACATCAAGCATCAGAATCTCATCACTGTGATCTTCATGTCTTGTATGGCCAAATATATCATTAGGCATTTTGATTTAGTGGTTATTTATTATTGAATATCTAATTCTTAATTCTATAAAAAAAGGTATAAGCTTGTCATAGGATCCTGGGACCTCAATATATAAACAATCACCAGCAGAAACAGTATATACAGTGCCAGAAATCATGTTTGAGTGCTTAATTCTATAAATATTTCTCCCTATTAAAATCTTGACATTACCCTCGGGGGTTGTAATAAATTGTAATTGACCACCTACAGGTAATTGGTAATGATTTAAATTATTGTTAAATATGTACAATGTTTTACCTGTTTTATCATCAACATCTGTAAGTATGCTGTTCAGATGAATAATTAACAAACCACTTAGTTTAGATATTATATCAGAAGAGGGTGCTGGTGTTGGCAGGTCCATAATAGCCTGTTTTTTGAACCCAAATAAGTTCATAGGCATGTTTATTTATTTCAAATCATGCTCTGTAATTGGGCATTGATTACCACTTTTCAAATCACAATGACCCCATGGTAGAGTATGTATGCCACATGATAAAATGCATCTCTTATCATCATGTGGGTCCAGAGCCACTTTTCTTACAATATTTGTGGTCAACAAGTGATCTTTACTCTGGATTCTGCATTCTGATGTTCTGATTGAACTCTGTGATTTGAGACAATTTTTGTAATCTTCAAATTCAAGCTCTTTGTCCACAGTTACTCTGCCAATGCCTTTGGCCTTTTTGGCAACAGCACCACTACATGTTTCAAAGCTGTACATCTTGGCCCTTAACCCAGCAAATGCCACAATAACATCACCAAGTGTCTCATCTTTTAACTTGCCAGGCACCTTTTTGTTGTGGGGCTGAATCTTTGAATGTTCACTGGTATCAAAATATTCAAGCAATGCAGGCTGTGACATATCTTGATAAACATCTTCTGTCTGAATATCAAGAATAAAGCTATCTGTGTCCATGTACATCAGTTTTACACAATCACCATAAAAAGGCTTCAGCACATCATAATACAATTTTAACATATGTAATTTGGCCAATTCCAATATCACAGCCCCTACATAAATAGGCTTATCAAACGTAATCTTTGTTTTTTTCATGTTGAAAAGTGCCATATTTTCATCATAAATTCTTCTGTAGTTGAAATTAGGCTTTGCTATCAATTTTTTGCTCAGGCTGGGGTCAGTAATTAATTTAACATCAGTATGTTTTCTGACATTTTCTATGGTTTTGCCATACACTGAATTTACCATCAATTTAAACAAGGTCTTATCAAATTGGCTCATTGCAGATGTTCGAAGCTCTGTGTTTGTATCAATGTATGGCTTCAACCATCTTGAGTGCTTGAACCTCAAAACTTTGCCAACTTTGGTTACTTGAACACCATGATGCATCAGGAACTGGAGGTTTTTATAATATATGACATAATCCTGTTTTGGCTCTAGAGTCATCATGAGCTTCTTCTGTTTAAAGCCAGGTGAACACTTAACCTCAGGAATTGGGGGCAGATCAGAAAATGTGTTGTGTAAATCATCAGGAATTGTCAGATCAACTTCTAAGAACAGGCCATAGTCACTGTCATCAAAGTCCTGAAGATCCTCAATGTTGAAATCTTCAACCCACTCAAGCCCTGCATATGGCAAATTATCCATCATAGCATAACCATACAGGCTGTTGGCATCTACATACAATATATAATTTGATGGCAGGGCTGGATCATAATCATTAATATATTTGTTGTTGGCTCTGGCATATCTCTGAGAACATTGCACCATGCCTCCTCTTATACATTGCTCCATAAACAGATACATGTCTTGATCTTGGATCAGATCCAATTGCATTTTAGTGTTTAAAAACATTGCAGACCATGCTAGGCCTGGAGCACTGTAGAAATACATTGGATCCAGTTTATAATTTTCCATCGATGATTTTCTAAATGCCTGAAGTATATCAGCCAAGAGAGTCACATCAAGTTTTAAATATGCCTTATGATAATCACCAAATGTCTGGCATTTTAAATTGTTCCACATCAACTGGGCATGGTGATAATCTTCATCAGTGATTCCAGATGCTCTGAGTTTACTGTAGAACTCTTGTTTTGGTGGCAGAGAACACTCATCAAATTTAGAAAAACCTGTAACATAATCATATGGATATACACCCTTCCGCCTAATTAATTTCAGGTCCTGATTTGGAAACATAGCACATGTGATTTTGAATTGGTCATCAGATAATTGACTGGCCAGTGTAGCCAGGCTAGCTGACAGAATTCTGTAGGAATCAAGAAATCTTAAGTGAATGGGAACACCATTAACTTTAATTATTTTGCTAATAGCTATATATTTCTCATCATTTTCTGCTAAAATATTTAAATTCTGCTTGTCAAACCCCTCGTACCTGATCAGATGATGAAAATCATAATTAGATGCACCATGGCAAAATATCGGGACAAATTTTGGTCTCTTGATCTTAATATTACAGTTATGACACAGAGCTATTAAGAATTTACCATCTGTATGAGAATGGTGTTTCACCTTGATATTTGTATCTGAAAATTCAGAATCACATACCGGGCATTTTTCTGCATTGTTGAAATCTTCAATCTGATCCTCTGTTAAAGGCAACATAGGTTTTGATTTTAATAAGACATTAGATGCTATATAATGGCACTCATTTTCTATTCTATGTGCAAATTCTTTGATGGCATCTGGTCCCATGTATAAATATTCTTCACTAACAACACCATTCTGTACAACCACATTATAAAAACTAGAAGGTTCATGTAGCTGGTATGATGTACTTGAAGATTCATCAGGATCTGGGCTGCATAATGCAAGGGGTTTGAGGTTTGATTCAAAATCACAGACTATATATGCTGGGTGTTCCAACAAGGCTTCAAATTTTTTGAATTTGGCATTTTCACTTGGATTAGGCATCACCATATGAACAGGTTTATGATTGCCACAGTATTTCAGATGCTCAATTAACTTGTTTTTAGCAATTTCTGCATTCACTTCACTAATCCCATTTATTATTTTTTTACCATCAAATACAGTCAAACATCTTCTACACAACTTGAATATTGTGTTAGATTTGTCTAGTTGTTTTCTAATTAAAGCTTCAAGATTATGTATCAGAGTGTAATGGTGTGTGCCATCCTCTTCAATTAAGAGCAGATCAATCGGAACAGCAGAATCATCATCAAGTGTACTGATTCTGAGAGGTGCTATTAAGCAATTGCCACGGCCAGTAGAACAAATAAATACATTAATAGATAATTGTTTACCATTGATATCCCTGGCCTTTTTTTTCAAATTTATCAATATTCTGAACAGACATTGGATATTCTAAGCCCTCCATAGCTTCATCAAAATTGTGTTCATATTGTTTATAATAAGTTATTCTTTGAGGATTCCTTAAAACTGGATACAAAGCAGCTAATATACACCACAGAAAACATTTCTCATCATTATTTTCTATGATAACCACGGCTCTTTTGTTTTTAATATTGGCAGGTAATGGCAGATATGTAG
Organism: Lepisma saccharinum; assembly: GCF_977018435.1. Taxonomy (NCBI): domain Eukaryota; kingdom Metazoa; phylum Arthropoda; class Insecta; order Zygentoma; family Lepismatidae; genus Lepisma; species Lepisma saccharinum. The sequence continues at coordinate 6,111,047 of NC_139235.1, forward strand.
ATCCTTGTAATGGGTTGAATTCAGAAATATTAACATAGAGCTTGTGTGGAGATCCGCATAGGCTCCATCCTGATTCTTTTGCTGCAAATTCAGTGTGTTTAATATTCAATTGCTCTATCAAACTGCTTATTATTTTGTCTAAATTTGCATTTGAATATATAGCTACAGTTTCTGTTATGTGGGGCTGTGTAAATTTTGTGCCATTTGGTTTCTTATATTGTGTAAACAATTTGAGGGACAGCTTATAAGAGCCATTTTGTGCATTTAGAATTGCCTGCACATTAGAATTTATACTGTTCAAAAAATTCTTAATGTCACATCTTGGCTCTGATACAAAACAGTGATCCCTAAGTTGGCCATTAAAACTGCTATGGATGGGTTCATAGCGTGGCTGCTTTGCTGCTCTAGCATTAACAGGTGTTTCAAGCCTCCTTTTCAGACCAGATGTAGATGGTTGTGGGGGCAATGTTGATGACTGTGCAGAACAAGTACCCTTATGTTTATATGTGAAATATTCCATGCTATATTTTCTATGGCATTTAGGGTATATTTTAGTGGGAGTTCTGCGTTTGTCTGGATTACAATTCTTTTGGTGCTTAGCCCAATTGGGGCTGGATATATTCTTATTGCATTGATTACAATATTTTTGATTTGGCATTTTTGTTGTTTATTATATAAAATTTCTTGGGATTCAAATCAAAACTCTATGCTTAATAAAAAATATCAGTTGGGTTCAGCAGTGTGCTTTGTATATTTAGTGTATATACTTAGTGTCTTAATATTTTTGGCTTTGTTGTTGGTTTATTATATACAATTTCTTGGGGTTCAAATCAAAACTCTATACTTAATAAACCTATGACAGGTTGTAAAGCTGATAGCCTACATGTACAAAGATAGAATAAGTATTGATCTACTGAAGCACTGACCTATCACAATTGCATGTCTGCACAGGCATGTCGTGGTGTGCATGGAAAGGCAATGACCTAATACCATGTGTCATGTATTGATCTTGTATAACAAACTAGGGCAGATATAAACCCTTTGTTCAATATATTAGAAAATTCTGTATATTAAATCAAACAAACCTATAATTCAATTTATACAAATCTGCTATATTTTTGTGTTTTTTAAAAAATAAGAGGAGCACTGCAACAACACATCTGTACTCCTCAGCCACTCTCACAATACTAACTGATATGTAATGGAAAAGCTCTTGCATCATAATTTGTTGCACAACATAATGCAAAAGCTCTTGCATCATAATTTGTTGCATAATATTGGGTAATAATTTGTTGTACAACATGATACAATGGCTTAGTTTTAAGTGTAGCAAAAACAATATCAAGAAGGGCCATATTTTTAACAAGCTTATGGACAACAATCTCACAGATGTAGCTTTTGTAAGTGTCGGCAAATTAATCTGAGGGGGGGTCATACTTTCACAGGAAATTCTCGAGGGCATTTTTACAAAAATCTTGGGTTAGACAGAGTACCACACTTGAGCAATAAGCTCATATGCACATCTTGAGCTAGTTTTAAGTGTAGCCAAATCTGCCTGAGAGGGGCTCATACTTTCTCGAGTTTATCCTATATACTTTTACACTACTTACATGATGTTCAGGGGAAAACGTTTTGAGGCCAATCATTCCCTATCCGGGCCCCCACAAGGGGGTAGGCTGCGGTCGACTCAATCTTTTCAAATAGCAGGGGGGGTTTCGAAGAATATGTCGTTTGAAAGGTCTTATCATAACAACAATAATGCAGCAAATCCGGGGTCTCTACGTAGCTCCAATTGACAATGGCGTGAAATCAAATGTGGAACATGACCAGCATTGGACAGGACTCAAACTCCTACATTAGTAATCCTAGACAACAGTGGGAGCTGGAAAAATGTTCCTACACTGTAGCATGATTCTGAGATATCCTAGCAGTGTCTACAATACACAAAACCGCATATCAGCGCGCCCCCTGAGATTGCTACCAGGAGGACACGGACCGTGCACAATCGCAACTCAAGTCAAATGGTGAAGGAGGCACGTAGTTACATGTACAATGTCAAGTGAAGGCAAATGGGGGAGGGGGTTACAAGATGTTACAACACGTACAGCACTAAAAGTCAAATTGATCTTACCTACTATTTACAGATGATGTTCGAAATGACTCCATTCACTTGTTTGAAGGAGAATGCAGACGGAGTATCGAACCAGACCAAGTAATCAGTGTTACTATCGCGATGAAGATTCAACAGGACCATTCTGCTTGTGTTCTCGTAAGCAAGCATACCGGACCGCAAAAGTTCGAAGTGACTTTGAAATACTGGACGTAGAAGAGTTGTAGTGTCGTACACACTGTGTTCTACTAACGTGTTTCCTGTATCTTGCGTTACCGTGGTTCTGTTTGTTTGTGTATTGGTGGTTAAGTGTTTGCAGCGACGAGAAAAATGAATGGTGCCGGAAGGGCGCGTTCTGGCGCAGACAAAGTGGAAATTATTTTTCTTTTCTGTGAATGTGGCAGAAACTACCGTCCCACTGCTAGACGATTTAACGAATTGTATCCCCAACGCCCTAGTATTGACCATAAGTATGTTTCAGACGTTGTGAAAAAAATTCCGTGAAACGCAAAGCCTCAATGACAGACGACGTCCAGGACGACCTCACATCGATGAGGCAACAGTGTTAGAAGTTATAGGACGCGTGACTGTAAACCCTGAAACGTCTCTCAGACAAATAGAAGAAGCAAATAACATTCCACGGAGTTCTATCGGTAAGGTGTTAAAATTACACAAATGTCATCCTTACAAAATGCAGATAAAAGAACTAGGAGATGATGATTTCGATAGACGAATTGAGTTTTGCGAAATTATTTGCGACAGGATTGCTAACAACGAGAACTTCTTACACAACATCTGTTTCAGTGACGAAAGTTATTTTTTCCTAAATGGCTGTGTTAATAAACACAATGTTCAAGTATGGGCAGATGTTAATCCCCATGTTGTGAGAGAGGACATATGCAAAGACCTGAGAAGGTTAATGTGTGGGCAGGTATTTTAGGAAACCACATATTTGGACCCCTATTTCCTAATGGCAATATAAACGGTAATCTGTACCTGCAGATTCTACGTGACACAGTGGATCCCTTGGTAACGGACCTTGTAGAAAACTCAGTCGATGTCAACGGTGTGCCTGAATTTGATGCGGACGATATAGTTTTTCAGCGAGATGGATGTCCTGCACACTACAGCCGGGACGTACGTGAGTACTTGAACGAACATTATCCCAATAGGTGAATAGGCCGTCGTGGTACCATCGAATGGCCAGCGAGATCGCCTGATTTGTCTCCGAACGTTTTTTTCCTTTGGGGACACCTTAAATCTGTTGTGTACAAAACAGAACCTAGTAGTCTTGCTGATCTCCAACAAAGAATAATAGCAGCCTGTAGAGACATTTCAGCAGACACGTTCAGCAAAGTGCGACGTGCATTTCATACTCGTATGTTCTACTGCCAAGAAGTGAATGGGCTCATTTCGAACATCATCTGTAAATAGTAGGTAAGCTCAATTTGACTTTTAGTGGTGTACGTGTTGTAACATCTTGTAACCCGCCACCCCCAATTTGCCTTCAGTTGACATTGTACATGTAACTACGTGCCTCCTTCACCATTTGCCTTGAGTTGCGATTGTGCATGTCCGTCCTTGTCCTCCTGGTAACAATCTCAGTGGACGCGATGATATGCAGTTTTGTGTACAGACGCTTGACATCTCTTGGGGAGGGGGGGGGGCTGTACGTATTTGTAGACACTGCTATGATATCTCCGAATCATGGTACAGTGTAGGAACATTTTTCCAGCTCTCACTGTTGTTTAGGATTACTACTGTAGGAGTGGAGTCCTGTCCAATGCTGGTCATGTTCCACATTTGATTTCACGCCATTGTCAATTGGGGCTACGTAGAGACCCCGGATTTGCTGTATTATTTATTGTTGTTATGATAAGACCTTTGAAACGACATATTCTTCAACCCCCCTTGCGATTTTTTAAAAAAATGAATCAACCCCAGCCTACCCCCATGTGGGGGGCCAGGGTAGGGAATGATTGGCCTCAAAACGTTTCACCCTGAACTTCATGGAATACGTGTTTCGCCATTTCTTCCTACTTACAGCTGTTCTCACAATACCCAGGGTGGGGTCAGGCTTTATGAACACCCTGTATACACACACACACACACACACACACACACACACACACATATTGCAGTCAATCAATATTGCGTTATATTTCTCCTATTCTATGTCGCTTTTCTTCTTTAGGCTAAACGCGAGAATGAGGTTGAATGGCTATTATATGATATTCATGAAGCGACACGGGTAAAAGAATGTCCATGACAGGACTCAAACCCGCCCCCAGGCCCCTAGCCAGAGTTTTATTTCGATGATGGGCTCATCCCTTATCAGCAACAGCCATCTAGAGGTGAATAAAAGGAGGGTAGAATCCCTGAATATGAATATCTCAGTATATTACAACTTATTATACAAGATGTTCTAAGGAAGTAAAAAATAATTACCACTACACACTATTTCCACCGTAACATTTGTAGGATTTCGGAGAAGGGGAGCTTCAGCTCGCAGACCCCACCCCCTACGTGCCTCTCCCCTTTCCACCCAATCTACAATTTCAATTTGCCTATTTACATGGTTAGTTATATTTTTTTGTATTGTTACCATATTTCAAATATTCGTTTTTCTAGATTGTGACTTCTTGCTGTATATATACATAGTACATACATGATGAGCTGACCATCACAGCACGCTATGACTCCAGGAGTCCCGAGTTCGAATCCCGGCATGGGTGTTCTTCGTGAGTATAAACCAAATGAAACAAGCAATGTCTGAGCCTCTGGGTCTGTCCGTTGGGAAATATTAATTGGAAAGAATGTGAAGAAATTTATCAGAACATTTCATTGTCCTAACACGGACGATCCGTCAGTAAAAATACTCACCCTCTTAGTTCGAGTAATTACACCGTCTTGTTAGTTATTGTAAATGATATGCAAGTCCATGCTAATGTTCGCAATAAATGCTTGAATTAATTATTCTGTCTTTTTTTTTATTTCCAGGTAACGTACTATTCATTCTGTGCCGATTGGTGCGATGGAAGGAGGGGTCAGTGCTCATCTTGGTTAGGTGAGTCAAATCTCCCTGCTTCTCGCCTATATCAGTAAAGCAGGCATAGCCTAAACGCAGGTGTCGTTAACCCGTCGTATTTGTGGAATAGTGATCTCGTATGCACGTGTCGACTGCAAAGCGAGAGATGCGGAAAGGAGGCTTCGTCGGTTGCGTTCGTGCAGTGGGAAACATGACGGGATCTGATTCGTGAGTAGCAGTACACCCTGGCATTGTAATTTTGGTGGGAGAACAGGAGGTGGTTCCGTGTATAGCTGAGGTCCTGAATGTAGCAGCAGTTCGGCATCTTTGACCCAACCCCAGGGGAAGCTGACCGGAACCGTATCTGGTTTCAAGCCACCACCTGTTTTTCTGTAAAGCGATGTTGTCACTTTTGCCTGCAGTGTTTAGACATCCATTCATTCACTGCCAGGTTATGCTCCCAAGGTCTTTATATTGTATAAATAAGTAGCACAATACGATAACACACCCTAGCAAAGATAACGCAACCGCAACTTCGCGTTCAAAAATCTCTAAAGAAACTGAATTAGCAACATCTCATTTAGTCCACGTGGAATTGACGAGAGCTGTCATTTCTTGGACGAACGCTATTGGTGGGAAAGGTTTCAAGGGACGATTTATTGGACTCCACGTGGATCTGACATGTTGTTCTTAGGGGGAAAACTGATCTTTCGGAACTTTCTTTGAAGTAAAGTGAGGTTGGAATGAGGACGAGGAGTATAAAGGGGGCGCCTTCCCCCCTCTCAATACAAGCGCCTCCCATTCCTACTCTGCTGCTTACTGGCTTTAAGGTGCAGTGTGCAACTCACGGAGCGCTGGCCTTCACAAGCGAAAGCCAGTTGCCCAATTCTAACCTACTTTGTAACGCATATGCAGACGACTCAATAGTGTTGCGTAATCATATAGGAATTCGCCATGTTGAAACCTGAATTCTTTTCAATTGAAAGTTTAGTTGTTTCGCAGCTATACTCTATTCTGTCAATCTCTGGAGCAAGATAACATAAACAAGTCTCTGCGCAAGTAGTGACTCGAGATGGCTCGACCAATGAACGTGTGAGAGGGGAAGTGAGTGAATGGAAGGAAAATGCGGCTGTAGCTACCAGCAGCGCGTACTGCTTCTCTTCGTCCACTCGCTTTCTCCCCTTCTCTGCCTTTATGCGCGGCCTTGCTCCACGGTTTCCTGGGATAGAGTATAAAATTCTCGTCTCAAGTTATACAAACACTGTATCGCACTTCAGTTTGAACCTAATACTACATACTAAGGTAAAGCTTATAAAGATCGTAAACAATTTGGGTGGTGGCTCGTTGAAACTCAGAAAGTTCTGTTATTTTCCGTAATATGTATGCAAATGTATTCAGTACTTTAGACAGATGTAGTTAAGGAATCCATAGGGGCTGATTTTTTGCATTTATGATTATTCCCCTGCCGAAAATCCTTATGGTTTCAACACATTTATTCACTTCACCTGATTTTAACAACTGTGGTGAAGTTTAACAGTGCATATAAATAAAGGATTTTCGAATAAGAATTATATGATTTTGAAATGAACTGGCAACTATGCTTCAAATGTTATAACTGTCACTAGTTGTCATTTATGTTTAGTGTACTGTGACAATTCATCATGGCTAAAATCTCGCTTCAAGAATGTTTGGTTGTTATCCAAAAATGTTATGAAAGTAGACGTTCTTTTGAAACTTGAAACTGATCATAATTTTGGGCAAAAAATTATCTTTTCAGATGAAGCTCCTTTCTGGTTAAGTGGATACGTTAAACAAAATTGTCGTTTTTGGTGTGAAAACAATCCACAAGAGATTCTCGTGAAGCCCTTGCTTCTGAAAAAGGTCACTGTATGGTGTGGTTTATGGCATGGTGGCATCATCGGACCATTTTTTTCCAAAACGAGGTAGGAGATGCAGTTACAGTGATTGGTGAGCGGTACCGATTGATGTTAACAGATGTTTTGTGACCAAATTTAGATTAGATTGATTTGGAGGACATGTGGTTCCAACAAGACGGTGCCACATGTCGCACTGCTAATGCCACTATCCACGTATTGCAAGAGGAGTTTGGTGAAAGGATAATTTCAACAAATGCAACTGTTAGTTGGCCTCCAAGAAGTTGTGATTTAACTCCTTTAGATTGCTTTTTGTGGGGTTATTTGAAGTCTATAGTCTATGCAAACAGACCACGAACCCTTGATGCATTAAGATTGAACATCGAACGCTGCATTCGTGACATTAGGCCCGAATTATTGCACAAAGTCATCGAAAATTGGGTTCATCGAATTCACTCGTGTGCACGAAGTCGAGATGGATACCTAAAAGATGTGTTATTCAAAACATAATGTAATAAACTATGCTTCAAAATAATATAAAAAGTTTGGTTGTATCTGAAATAGTTTTTATTTTATTTCATTGTAAAATCATATCGTTCTTATTGGAAAACCCTATATATATATATTTTTTGAGGTTTGTGCATATCTTACACAACGTGCATATATTAGGAGTGGATTTTATTCAATCGTTGAACTGAAGCTTGTTTCATGTTCTTTGTGTCGAGTTGAGTTTTAGTCCACTTTATACACAGATAAGGTAATCGGGACTAGACCTACAGTTTAAAGTCGGATCCGAACCACCATGCGCCTCCACCGGGTATGGAACCCGGGATCCCTTGATTGCGAGGTGAAGAGGTTACCGCTACATCATCGGGGAACCTTGTGTCATTTTTTAAAAACATTGATCGCTCCATATAGGGGTAGATTGAATAAACGACAAGTTTTGGCAATGAATTAGGTTTCGAGATTCCAGCAAGCACATTCAGCTGTCAACAGCAAGCGAAGATGAGTAGATTCTGAAGACCTAAAATAGCCTTTTGCGCCTTTATAGAGCATGCTATGATCGTTACGGTCTGGAAGTGCGAACAGCTATCTGACGCAATCCGCTCCTAATAGCTGGTAATAGCCCGAGTATATGTTGATCTCTATTCATCTAAGGGTGTTTGCCCCTTAAGACCCCACACGAGCTATCCTTTCATCCGTCTGCAAATCGGATAATCGAAACCCCTATTGCTAGAGCATCCCTTTTCTGATGAGTTGAGAACGCATGTCATGGACTTTTGAAGTGGCTGTGGATATCTTGTTTCTTGAAATCTCATGAAATGCAGGAAGATTCAAAACTCCCCCACCCCCGGCCTCCTCTCTCTTTCTCTCTGTGTGTAGCGTGAAATATATGCTCGCATAAATACCTTTCAGATGACGTGTATTGCTGGGATCCTCCTTAGCAAAGGGGGCGTGTTTAAGATGTTACAGCTCCTAGACCGATGTTAAAATATCTTTTCTCCCACAATTCTTTCACAGTTCTTTCTGCGGAGGTGTTTTGTGTTACAGTACTATGTAGAGAAGTGCATTCCCACTTGCTATTAGATCTAAATGCACTTTACAAGCATCAACGTATTTTGCCAATGCATTGCATAACTCTTCAAACTTTTGTATTTTTGACAAATACATGTATGTAAGTACGTACACCCAACGGCAAAAGAAACAGTAGGTGAATTGTCCGCCACCATTTTAATTCGGTCTGAATTACACACTGCGATGACAATGAATTGAAATAAAGACGTCAATAAGCAGAGAACAATGTCTGCTTCGAACCAGCATAGTTTCATTCCTTAAAACAATACAGAATGTAGAATAAAAAGGTAGTGAAAATAGCGGTGGATAATTTGCCTACCATTATCTTTGCCGTGGACTGTATAAGTATTGCCACTTTTAAGGGGAGCATCCCCCCCTCCATCTGCGGACTATTGTCACTGAACAGTGAAGTCTTTGCGTGCAATTAGAAATATCGAATTGCAATAAAGCCTGGGTTTTCTAGATTTAGCATGCAACGAACACTAGCTCCCTTGCCTTTGGCGATTCCGTGAAAATCCAATCACCAGTGGCGTATACTGGGTTAAGAACCTGGGCTATCACACCATATCATAGTGTTCGAATGGACAAAAATTTGCTGGTGGGGGTGTCTTTGTTTCTTTAACTCATTTGGAGTGGCGGGTTGAAGTGACGTGACTCTGTGATTAAAAATATATACCTCATAAATCAAACATGGAAATATACACTGTCAGTAAGGAAAGGATTTCAGGAATTTCATTCTTATTTGCATAAATGAGAGACCCATACTGTGAAATATTATGTAGGCCTATATACGAGAATAAAAATAAAATTTCAACCTACCTATTTTCTCGATTTTAAGTTCGGGTACTCCTTGTTGGCGCAGTAATAACGTCGTTACCTTGAAACTATGGGGTCCCGGGTTCGATGCATGGTGGTTTAGATACCACTTTAACTGTAGGTCCGATCCCCATTGGCTTATCTGTTCATAAAGTGAACATACAAGAAAAATCCAACGATTTGGAGCTTATCGTCATTCGTAAGCCGAAAAGACAGCTTGTTAATTATGTCACTCATTTCAGTTCACTACACAACACAGCACATATCATTCACAAAAATACAATCCACTCACTACTGTATTCACACGCTGCCTCTAAATGAATTCCAAGCACCAAGACCACTGGACACGATGTAGACTAGAACTGGTCCTTGTCATTTCGGTAAACCATTCCCGCTCAGCCAACAATTTTCTACTCCCCACTGTATCTCTAGTTGTTTGAAGGTCAACGACCTCTTTTTCAACTCCTCTGCAAGCTTTCAATGATGTTCTTGTCCCTGCTACATGACACTTTCTTCTTTGGTCGCGAGAATTTGGATTCAAAATTCAACATTCCTGGGAGAATTACAAGCTGGGAAAATTGGTTTGCAACATTGACCCAGACTGTTGAGGAAGTTCAAAGGGTTTTACCTCGCCATATGCAACCCTGTTCTCTCTCCTGTAACAGTTTGACTCCACAATTCCCCGATCCTGGGGAAATTACATGGTGGGAAAAATTGATTTGCAACATTGATCGGAGCCCTGTCAAGCTTACCCGTCATCCCAGTGGAGTTGTCCGCCAGCCGGGCCAGCCCTCTCGCGAATTCAAAGAAAGCGGGCAATGTTTCCAACTTCTAAGAAATAGGTTCATCTTCTTATTGAAATGAAAAAATTTTGCACATTTTCTGATAGATATTTTTTTCTGTATTTTATTTCCCGTGTCTGGGCTTCGCAGATAGCCTTGATAGCCCCGAATATACGCCTCTGCCAATCACCTTAGCATCCATAGAAGACACACAGTTAGAATCACCGTCACTATCGCAAAACCATTTCCTATTATCGCAGTCGAAAACAAACTCTAGATACCTAATCGTTAAAATTCCAATGTGGAGGCTGCCCGGGCGACAGTCCTCTCAGTGGCTTCGAAATCTCACCAGCTCCGGCGAGAAAGGATTTCCTCTTATCGCTAGTGAGCCCAGAAAGAAAAGCCACGTTCCCAGGAGGTTGCCAGCTCGGGCTGCAATTGAAAAACTTTAGGAGAACCTCTCGCGGCATAGCATAATTGAGAAACACTGTCTTAAAATATGCATAGGCCTATGTGTAAAATAACGTTACTTCTATTACAAAAAATTAACTATGTTAAAGTTACTCGACATCCCCCGCCGCTCTTGTGGCCAGCTTCGATGGCTCTTTCCCTCTCTTGTCCGCAACTGTATGCCTTACCAGTTGATATTTCGTCTGCTACCTCAATCAAACACTTCAAAGAAAATATTATACCATATTTACTGAAAAAAAAAAACAACAACGATTAAGCCACTCCTCATATGGCTAAAACAACTTACAAATTATCAGAATTCTCCTTAAAATATCCATACACCTGCCTCACGTCACGAAAAATATTGTGTACACATTTCTTTACATCTAATTGGATACAATTTTTAATCATATACGAGGGTTGGGGAGTAAGTCATAGCATCCCAGTAATAATTCGACAATCGAAGGATGTATTAAAAAATTGTTATATACAACTGAAAGAGTATCCATTATGGATATTTTGTTGTTAGAAATCATGAATGAAAACCCAAGCAATCCTGTGACATACACATGTATTAATGTACAAGTTACAAAAACCTGTTTGACCCTGTGACACACGTGTGCACATGTTTCAAAAACTTGTCTGATTATGACAAACCTTCGAAATAATCTCCCGCATTGTCCACAGCACGGTGCCGTCGATGTGGAAGACGTCGAATACCATCGGCAGGCACCATCCTCTTCACCATGCCTGTTTCCCGTGCTCATCCAATACAACACACAGAGCCATCTATTGACCAGCGGGTAAAGTACTCGTGTCAGGCTTCCTCCCGCAGTCTCCATTTCCGTCCGCCTTTGCATATAATTAAAATATTACTGGGTTGCCATGACTTACTCCCCAACCCTCGTATGTATGAGTGGGGGTGTGTGTGTGTGTACATGTGTGAACCGGTATGTGTGCGTCTATTTTTTTTCATGTATTCTAATCCATTTTGTTTAATGCTTTTCACATGTAACGAACTTTGTAATACCTTGTCCTGAGTTAGGTGAAGAGCAGCCCTAGGCTGAACCACGCTCAGTAGAAAATTCTATTTACGAGAGAAGTAGCTAGTTAGAATTCGTCAAAAAGTAACTGTTACTTGTAACTGCATTACAAGCAGTGATGTGCGTCTACACGTAAACAACAATAGTCTACATTCTACACGTAGACTATTTTATACACGTAGATTACGAAATCTATGTAAACAACATGGCGAAAGGTGATAAATTAGCAAAGGGCTCCGTGGAAGTAAAACAAAATTATACCTCGTATCAGTTGCTGATGTGTGAAAAGAACTTTTCGTATATACGCTTCCTTCCAAATTCGAACAATTTCTCACCTAGGAAGAAACCTAATATAGGAAATATTCTAGTGTTTTATGGGGACAGACCACTCTTGCCTCACGACTGCCATCTGTTGTTCTTTTTTGCATACTATTTATCTTCTTGCATAGTTGATGATAGAAGAGAAGATAAATTTTGTTGTAAATAGGATTCTTTTCATTTCGTTAGGAACCAATATAGTTTAAAATGTCACTTTCATTTCATGAAACCCTTGAAAATTAATTTCAATGCACTTGAGATTGTCTACGTAGTCTATGTAAACTACAACCCTATGTAATCTACGCGTAGATTACGTGTAGACAACGCATGTAGACGTAAACTTATAGTCTACGGCACATCACTGATTACAAGTAATTACTTACTTCCAAACACTGGCGTGCGTATACACAAAGCACTATATCCATTCATCGTTTGAAAGAAGCTTTTCACTTCTCCCACGAGGAGGCAGAAGAATAGTTCCATAAAAGCGACCAATAAAATTTAAACCCCACAAAAAATTTCACTGCACCTAACTTACCGTTAGATGCAATTCGTGTCTTGTTGTTATCGTCGCCGCGCTTGTAACTTTAGTACTTATTAGAGCACAAAATATATTTATTTTTTACGTTTCAGATCACAGTCAGAGATAGTCGCACCAATCACTCCCAACATGCGAGTTTTTATTATTATTTTTTGCCTTTGTCGTCATTGTGAAACATAACCCCGGACGGGTGTATGCGGGCAAACGTATATTAGGCTGTAAATGCAGGGAAGTGTTTTCGGCTAGATTGAAGGGAAAGGCAACAATATCGGAGACTTCACTGCCTTTTCGGTAGCGCGTCACCCCATATAACACGCTTGTCAGGCCGCCGTTGGTCATCATGGAGACAGGGTGGCTATAAAAGAAAGAGAGTGCATACGATTGAATTACCAGGCGTTACTCTCCCTCCCCCCTAACTCCCCTCTTTTTCTCCCACCGTAAATTTATATAGAAGTTTTATGGAGACGCACAGTGGAAATCGCTATGAAGTGGTACGTTTTCTTCTCCAGGGTGGATGCAGGGTGTTATAGGTGCGGGTGACTGTTAACCGAATCTCTACCATCCATTACTGCCACTTCTCTCTTTCTTTCTACCCCTCCCCCCTCCCCGGATTGTCCTTTAACTGAAGTTTGAGCGCGTTTTCTCGGATCAGTGTTGCCTAAAGCGATAGCTCTGACGCAGTGCTACAACCGATCTCATCTCGGGAATCTGTAGAGCAAGGTCGCGCATAACGGTAGAGAAGGGGAGAAAGCGAGTGGGTGGAGCAAAGAAGTTCGCTGGTAGCTGCATCCGCGTTTTCCCCTTCACGCCCTAATTACCCTCTCGCGAGTCATTACTTGCTCAGAGGACTTGTTCTTCCCGGGAGAGAGTGTACTCTGTGGTCGTGTCCGAATCCGCAAACGTTCCGTTGTTCCCCGTTGCATTTCCGTGCCTTCGAAGTCCGAATCGAAAGGCTCCCGTGGCGTACAGTTGCCACTTTTACCGCCAGGTGGCAGTTCGAGCGTAAGCCGCCGCGCTCTGAGGCGCAGGAGCACAATACGGAAGAAGAAGGGGGACCGAAACATGGCAATCCTTTCCACCTAGTCACTACTTAAATTTGCCGACCTTTGTGGCGGAGTGGTTAGCATATCGCGCTACGACGCCAGGGTTCGAATCCCGGCCTAGGCATGGATGTTTTCTGTGAGTGTCCCTTCATCAGTATCATCGTATCATTCATTCCGATCTTCCGAATTAGCCAAAAGTGGCAGAAGAGCGAAGTAAAGGAAACCTAGTCAATCGATGTGACGTAATACACAACACTCTACTTGCTTCTTGTCATTCCACTGCGCATGCGCAGAAAACTGCGTCTCATATTCTCCGCTTACGGAGACTTTGTGGAAGTAACCTGACTCTACCACTGATGCGAAAATACTGGGAACATTATGTACCACTGTTTCCTCATGATTTATTTATTCGAACATAAATGTTTGAGACCTGTCCTACTTGTAATAGTAGTGTGTGTATTTACTTGAGACACTTGTAACAATAATCTACAAACACATTTTTGTTTATTCTCAAATGTTGAAAGGGTGATACATAATTATAGAGGACAAATGAATGCTACAAAACGGATCCAATACTAATAGTTAGTTGTAAAATAAGGTCGACAATAAAATCATGCATCCTTCTTTATTTAATGCGACATCTGTAAATCCATTTTTAACCATCCGAAATTATCGAAAGCACTTGTTTAGAACAAGCTCGAAATAACTAAATATGGACGTTCATTTTCCTGTCTGCATTGTTGATTACTATTTGTAGTCTTCTAGTGACAAATTGTATGCATTCACTGTAGTATACGCTTTCCTGTATTTTTCGACTTCGGACACTAATTTATTTGTTCAGTACCAAGACTACAAAAAGATTCTTCTTCTGCACGGTTCTTGAGGAAAATCCCATTTTTGAGCCTCATCACGTCATTCTTCTGTTCATCTGTCTTGCATTTGGAACAGCATTCACATAATGTTTAATGTGGAAATCTGACTTGAACAGAAAACGCACATAGTGATCCAATATTTTGCAACAATGTTGTGGGAAGATTCTTAGGTTAAGTCCAATAAATATGGAAGTGAATTCTATTCTTAATAAATTTGGGCTCATAACTACTCCTGTAAATACATCATGGACGTCTAGAAGGGGATAACGGGTGCCCCTCCCCCCCCCCCCCCAGGAAAATGCAAGTTATCGACAAATTATATATTTTACACATACAATTTAATTTGATTCACATTAATTTGCTGATTATTGCAAGGGCCTTGAAGGGAAATGATACCTTTAAACATGGGCGGAGTTTGGGCTTTTGCTTTGGGGGGGGACAGACTCTGGGAGAAGCATATGATGTACCTGAGGCACAGGCACCCGCTTCAGGCATGGTGAAGAGGATGGTGCTGCCGATGGTATTCGACGTCTTCCACATCTATGGCAGCGTGCTGTGGACAATGCGGGAGATTATTTCGAAGGTTTGTCATAATTAGACAAGTTTTTGTAACATGTGCACATGTATATGTCACAGGGTGAGACAGGTTTTTGTAACTTGTACATTAATACATGTGTATGTTACAGGGCTGCTTGGGTTTTCTTTCATGATTTCTACCAATAAAATATCCATAATGGATACTCTTTCAGTTGTATATAACAAATTTTTAATACATCCTTCGATTGTAGAATTATTAAAGGGTTGCCATGACTTAATCTCCAACCCTCGTATATTGGTTGTTAGTTTTAAAAGAAGCAAAACAGTACGATTATTGCATTTTGCATTTCATTATTTTTGATACAATACTCGTATTACTTTAAAAAAGTTACGGTACAATAGTAAGCTTCAGAAATTTTAGAAAAATTAAATTGAAAAGTTATTTTGATGCCTCAGCAGTAACTGTTGACTCAACACAAAGTAATTTAAGTAATTTTACGTTTTTCTTTCTTCAAACTGTACACATCAATCAAATCGTCTAAGGCCCGCTATTGCGGCGCAATTACCGCACATGCCATCATGGCAAACGTCAAGAGTTGTAGTATGGCTTCATAACAAAAATGTAGTAACTGAACTTAATCATGTGTTATTTTTTTACTCTTCTTTAAGTTGGGGGGTGGGCATGCCTCCCCTGGCCACTCCAGAACTCCGCCTATGCCTTTAAACTAAAGCATTGATTGATTTGATTTATTTTACTTCGCTTTTTGTGCCACTTTTGGCTAAGTTGCGAAGATGGGGATGAGTGATGATATGATGAAATTGATGAATGAACACTCGCAAACATCCATGCGCAGGCCAGGATTCGAACCCGGGCCCCCTGGCGTCGTAGCGCGATGTGCTAAACAACTCCGCAACGGGGACCGGCTAAAGCATTGTTTGAGAGAACAATGTATTATGGGGAAAATGTACCTCGTTTGCCCCCCTGGAGAAAATACCCTGCTTGCCCCTCCCTGGGAAAAACATTTCGAACCTCCATGAAATACTGCAATAGCATAATGAAAGTGGGCTATAACAAGTGGCATGCCCAGGATTTTGGAAACGTGTTGGGGGGGGGGGGGCGGTCGTACACTTTTTTTTTTTGTAGTCAGACCTCATTTTGATATCTTTTCCTGTCTTGGACGTTTTTTTTTTTTTTTTTTTTTTTTAAAGGAATGCTAGGCCAAACGGGGGTTATGATCCCCAAACCCCCCTCTTGGGCACACCACTGGCTGTAACATAATATGTGTCATGTAGAGCGATGCAAAAACCACTACTGTATGGATGGTTCATGAACCAATCGAAAATCTGCAACCGTGACGAGAACGGAGTCAAATCGATGTCCCCTTTCACCATCGGAGTTCGCAACACTGAGACACGAATGGGCGTTATTAATTATCATCTGCTCCCCGAGTGGAAGTGACGGCGGCGAAATCCGAAACCATAAGACAGGAAATGGTAAGATACCCGAAGATATTTCCTCATATCCGGAAGGAATGGGTCTTTGTCCGCAGACACAATGCAGAAAACAACAACCCCCCTTCCCTTAAAACTTGTTTTATTTCGGTCTTATCTCTCTGTTAACCCTGTGAAATGTCTTTCCCTCTAGGTTATATCCCTCAAGGGTTTATATTGGTACACTTTCTGGGGATTATTCATATTCTTTTCTTTTACGCGACGGAATTAAAATTCTACGGCAGCATTCGCGAGACACAAAGGAAACGAAGAAACTACGGATAATGGAAATCACCGATGAAGCATCGTTAATAATTTTATTAAAACTGATTCCCTTCACTTTTTTTATGTCCGCTGTTTTTATTTCCGTGAGTCATCCCGATCGACTCTTGACGGATTGGTACTCGCCGCTGCTGCACTTTAGTTTTACGACCCCCCCTCGCACATATATGTCCGCGTGTGTGTCCTCTTGCGGTGCGTGTTCCCCCCTACCTCTCCGCTAATGGAGCCGGCAATTCTAATTGCTCGTCAAACTTTAACGGCCGACGATCATTGGGCATTTTCATTTTATTTCCGGGGCTTTACAGTTTCGCCATCTATTACGCTTCGCTATTTATCCCCGGCATTCAATTCCGAAGACGATCTCTTATCTGCATCGTTTCCTTCTCAAATGAAACGTGGTTGTCTGAACGGCGGCAGGATTGTTACTAGACTATCTTTTCTATTGTACTCGTATTCTTTCCGCTGTGTTCGTTCGGCTGCCTTGCTTCTGTTGATGGGCAAACACGATGTAGCAATTGTTGGCACTATATCTTGTCCAGTACACTGTTGAGCTTATGACAACGGCGTTGTTTGATGCTGTAGAAGAGGGGCATTGCAGGAAGAGGGCTGCTGCATTTTCGAAAGCAATTTCTGCAGCAGTCCACACCGAAAGCAATTTCTGCTGTAGTCCGCACAGAAAGCAATTTCTGCAGCAGTCCGCACCGAAAGCAAATTTCTGCTGCAGTCCGCACCGAAAGCAAATTTCTGCTGCAGTCCGCACCGAAAGCAAATTTCTGCTGCAGTCCGCACCGAAAGCAAATTTCTGCTGCAGTCCGCACCGAAAGCAATTTCTGCTGCAGTCCGCACCGAAAGCAATTTCTTCTGCAGTCCGCACCGAAAGCAATTTCTTCTGCAGTCCGCACCGAAAGCAATTTCTTCTGCAGTCCGCACCGAAAGCAATTTCTGCAGCAGTCCGCACCGATAGCAATTTCGGCAGCAGTCCGCACCGAAAGCAATTTCTGCAGCAGTCCGCACCGAAAGCAATTTCTGCTGCAGTCCGCACAGAAAGCATTTTCTGCTGCAGTCCGCACCGAAAGCAATTTCTGCTGCAGTCCGCACCGAAAGCAATTTCTGCTGCAGTCCACACCGAAATCAATTTCTGCTGCAGTCCTCACCGAAAGCAAATTTCTGCTGCAGTCCGCACCGAAAGCAAATTTCTGCTGCAGTCCACACCGAAAGCAAATTTCTGCTGCAGTCCGCACCGAAAGCAATTTCTGCTGCAGTCCGCACCGAAAGCAATTTCTTCTGCAGTCCGCACCGAAAGCAATTTCTTCTGCAGTCCGCACCGAAAGCAATTTCTTCTGCAGTCCGCACCGAAAGCAATTTCTGCAGCAGTCCGCACCGATAGCAATTTCGGCAGCAGTCCGCACCGAAAGCAATTTCTGCAGCAGTCCGCACCGAAAGCAATTTCTGCTGCAGTCCGCACAGAAAGCATTTTCTGCTGCAGTCCGCACCGAAAGCAATTTCTGCTGCAGTCCGCACCGAAAGCAATTTCTGCTGCAGTCCACACCGAAATCAATTTCTGCTGCAGTCCTCACCGAAAGCAAATTTCTGCTGCAGTCCACACCGAAAGCAAATTTCTGCTGCAGTCCACACCGAAAGCAAATTTCTGCTGCAGTCCGCACCGAAAGCAATTTCTGCTGCAGTCCGCACCGAAAGCAATTTCTGCTGCAGTCCGCACCGAAAGCAATTTCTGCTGCAGTCCGCACCGAAAGCAATTTCTGCAGCAGTCCACACCGAAAGCAATTTCGGCAGCAGTCCGCACCGAAAGCAATTTCTGCAGCAGTCCGCACCGAAAGCAATTTCTGCTGTTGTCCCCACCGAGAGCTATTTCTGGTGTAGTCCATACCAGAAGCTACCTATTTCTTGTGTTGTCCACACCGATAGCAATTTCTACTGTAGTGCTTACCAAAAACCTATTTTTACTGTAGCGCACACCGAAAATCAATTTGTGCTGCAGTGCGCAGCAAAAACAAAATTCCTGAATTTATTAAACATTTACTGGCTCATGATCACTTACTATATATGAGGAGTTTAGAGTGGAAGTGGAGGAACTCGATTCAAGACGCTTTAGAGAAAAAGGGACATTTAAATACCTTAGTACTATGTTTAGCTGTTGGAGTACAAACATTGTGGTGCCTCTATGAGCAAGAATATGAAACTTAAGGGATACGTACTTCTAGCACTGAAATGTTGATACCACACAGTTCTAACTTATGCATGTAATTCCGTTTTCACGAAAAGAGGAGTTACGTCACTTGTGCTCTGAACCACTCGTGTATAGTTCATGGGTTCATATTGTAAAGTTGTTATCTCTCCTTCAGTGTGTGCACTAACTTTTGAACTAACTGTAAGGGGCGATATCCTATGAAGACACACAATTGTCAACCTCACTTCCACGTAATACACCCTGGATTGCATTTTGCAGACTAGCGAGGCCCTGGCGTCTGGACTCGCAGCCAGTATAATCCTCTGTGGGGCTCGTGTTGTCTCCAGCATATACACTCCGCGACAAAAAAAGAATCGCTCCCTAGTAATAAAGTGTAAAAATTTCCTTGCACTGTTGGAACCGTTTTACTAAGCATTTTCATCCTTTAAGCCAATTTAGTTTCCTCAAAATATCAACTTTTTTTCTATTGTTTCAAGTACGTTTACGGCAGTTTGGGGGCATCCATCCTTACTTATTCTAAAACAATGAATTGTTGGCACCTTTTAACAATGGATTTTCACACTTTATCCAAATTTATTCTCCTTCTGAATCTCAAATTTCTGCATTGTTTGAAGAATGTTGAAACCATCTTTACTTGTTGAAAATCCAATGTTAAGAGGTGCCAACAATATTCGACCAAGCCTCATTGTTGGAAAATAAGTTGGATGCCCCCAAACTGCCGTAAACGTGGATGAAACAGTGCAGATAGTTGAGATTAGGAAGTTCAATACATTTGGATAAAGTGTGAAAATCCATTGTCATAAGGTGCCAACAATGGAGGATCAAGATTCATTGTTGGAGAACAAGTAAAGATGGATACTCGCAAACTGGTTTCAACATACTTCAAACAATGCAGAAAGTTGAGATTCGGAAGGAGAATAAATTTGGATAAAGTGTAGAAATCCATTGTTAAAAGGAGTCAACATTGTTTTAAAATAACTAAAGATGGATGCTCCCAAACTGCCGTAAACGTACTTGAAACAATAGAAAGAAAGTTGATATTTTGAAGGAAACTAAACAAAGGTAAGTAAACAATGGCGGAAGGCAATAAAGGCCATAAAGCTTAACAATTAAATCAACTAACTGCTTTCTTTGTTGATTTCTTCAATATTACCTTTATTGTTAGAGTAAGTAAAATATCAGAAAATGTTAAAATTACATATAGTATGTACAATTGTCAAAATAATTACAAAAAAATAAATAAAACATACTGCTTGAAAGAAAATATTAGATGTTATCAGTAGGGGGCGATTCTTTTTTGCCGCGGAGTGTATTTTTGTGAATATCCCACATCTAATCACCAAAGCAACGTAAAATAAACTAAGCCAATCAATTAACAAGTGAGATGATGTAGATAGTCTATTAATGCAAGTAGAATACATTGTATGGTACTCAATAATAACATAAGGTATCTGTATATCACAGATACTAGCGCCATTTCGTTTTAAACAGATCCGAACCCCGCATAATGCAGTTACTTGGCATAACCGTTGATTAACTTACAGTGATGGACACGTGAGAGGCTTAATGTTACAGAAAAGGGCCACAGCGGTCGGAATTTCCACAATTGGGAATAGTTTAGCCTCGGTAACACACTCGAGGATGGTGCGTAACGCACAGGACAACGAACGCTCTTTTGCAGGTACTTGGCGTATTTACGATGATTGCAGCTCTGATGACGATAATGAAACAAAGTGGCGAGGTTGTCAACGGTTTCCTGCGACTTTACGCAGTTTTTTCCCCCTGCAGGCTCTGCGCTGGAAATAACATTTAACATGTTATCCGTTCGTATCAGTTACTCCGCCGGTTCACGGTTTCGAATTTAATCGGGCGACGGCGAAAGGGTGACCGCTTTATCCTGAAACGCCGCCATCCGCATGACAAACGCGCCGGGCATGATTGCGCCGTAAAGGATAGGCCGTCGCAGCCGGTGGGCCCTGGGGGCGCTATGTTTTACACGTGTCTGCGACAGCTTCTAATTGCCACGCTGCGGAGTTACGGCCGGTTTACTATCATTAACACCGGGGGACCCATAGGGGTTAGTGACGTCATTAACGGAGGAGCGGCGTTCATCAAAATGTAGTGGGCAATCACCCCGGCGTGTCTTGTATCATCAGCGTATGAATTACTTCACTGGTCTTCGCTGTGTGTTCATATAGATACTGGGCGCATCTTATTGGATGGCAAGCTAAAAAGTTTATGGAGGAAAGCTTGTTCGTGACGTCACTTGTCTGTTCAATGGGATGTCGATATTTTACACCACACATTTTTTCAATAGATCAATGGCGCGGTCCTCTGGGTGCAAGAGAGACACGTGATTGGTGCGCCGAATCAAATCGCCGCTGTTTTCTGGCTTTCGTGGCCGGAGCCCGTCACTTTTCTTTCATGTAGCTCCCCAATTGCTGAGCCAATACGGAAATTTTGGAGATCCAACCTGGAATCGAATCCGGGACCTTTCGCACCAAAGGCGAGAGCGCTAACCATTCAGCTACACTTAAGCTATGTGTTACGTCATGCCAATTCACTGAGAATCATTCACGGTCTTCTCTTTGTATGTGTCGATTGTAACGTCGTCGCCTTGTAATGAAGGGGTTTCGGGTTAGATACCTGGTGGAGGCACATAGCGGTACCACTTTAAACTGTAGGCCGAGTCTCGATTAGCCTTTCTGTGCATAAAGTGGACTTAAAAAACAAAATGTCTGTGTGTGTGTGTGTGTGAGAGAGAGAGAGAGAGAGAGAGAGAGAGAGAGAGAGAGAGAGAGAGAGAGAGAGAGATTGAGAAGGACAGAGAATTTGTGGACGAAGATAGAAGGGTTGATATATAAAGGCGGCTGCGGGACGGCATAGGTTCGATCCCGGGTTCAGTCTCTGGGAATTCTCGGCCTGTGTATAGGGCCGGTGGCAACCCACCATCGTGAGGAAATTGGGGAGCTGCGAGTGAGTAGCGAAATCCGGTCTCAAAAATCTCCCATAACGGCTGGTGGTTCGACGTGCTGACCCCACATCACGCCATTACCGGTTGAAGAACTACACACCTCTAGATAGGATTGTGGAGGGAAACTGGCAGTCGGGAGATAGGTCAAGGCCCTTCGAGGGCTGTGGCGCCACGGATTATATTATCCAGGCACATGCACCATGCCGTCAAGTCATATAGGGGGAATATGAATGTAGGGCCTTGCACATTCATAATCTCGTAATTCTTTGAATGGTACATTAGCACGCAATGTTAATTGGATATTATAAATTGTCTAGAGCATTTTATCATACTTATTCCTATTCTAACGATACGTTACGAGAGAACGCATTACCTCTCATCTTCAGGCGATTTTTTTTCTACTGCTGAGATTTTAATACAAATCTGGTACCCTAATCAACTGCTCCAAGGTACCCCGAATAGGTCTGTCGTAGGTTCGGTCCCCACCCCCCACCCCCCAAAAGGAAATATTCAAATAAAGACGTGGGAAGTGGTGTTTTCTCGAAACGTTGCATCACAATAAGTACAGGGAAAACACTAGACGATAATTTCCAAAGTTCACGATAATTCGTTGAGCTGGTGTGATCAGCACCACGCTCCGGCAGCCTTTATCCACAGGTTTGCCCCAAGTGCCCCTTTATAAGAAGCTGGATGAGGAACACAGAATTGGAAAATTTTCCACCTGACATCATCCCCACCCCCCGGTGATCGAACAAGGTCTCCCGCGTGACACCCTACCTAGAATTGACCACCGCATCTCCCCCCACCCCATATACACATCGTTGCTACCCCAATATTTTCTGAGGATCTCACACTCTGCTCCTCACTTAAAAAGTTGTTTATAAGAAGGGAAACATGCTGAACTCTCAAAAAGATTTCTTTTCTCTCTCTCTCTTTGAATAAATAAATTACTATTTTTACCAACTCGTCACTTGACCCAGTAACCAACCTCTGATCTTATCTAATGCATGTCGGATGATTTAAGATCCGTTGTTTAAAAGAAATACAAGTTTAGCTTCGGTAAAGGAGATATGTAGAGCTCAGCGTAAACCCAAACAAGATTGAATTTCCGAAATTTATTACGCTGCTCAATACTTTTTTTCTGCGCCCTCTCTATTTTTTTTCTGCCCGGCAGCTGCAGAGGGCCCGGCCAAGTCGATAAACTCCTGCAGAACAAAAAACTGTCATGAATCTTAACTTCGACTCGCGAGTGATAGAAAGCAGGCTCCTGCCATCTGGGGTCGGGTCCTGCTTCTGGTTGCGCATATGTGACATGCTCATCAACTGCAGCTAGTGCTCCGGAGCCAGTGTTGCCAACTGGGAATGGAAAAGTCTCTATGTTTTGTTTGTTTGTGTGAATTGTTGTTATAACTCCACTTTATGTTCAGATCGGCTGATCAGTACTGGATCTACAGTTTAACGTGGGATCTGAACCAGTGTGCAATGTACCACCCCTTGATTGCAAGGCGACAACGTTATCCTTACGCCATCGTCAAGGCTCAAAATTCGATAAGTATATAGCTAGGGATGGGATTTTTATGGCCTAAAAATCACCAAAATGTTCAAAATAAAATATGCTCTTATGACCTAAATTTTACAAAATATGCTCTATAATTTGAAAAATATGCCCTTATAACTAGACTGTTTCAAACATCAATATCTAAATTATGCTGAAATATCTTCATATACTTACTATTTTTAGTTCACTTTATGGGCCCTGATGAGTTGAAACGAATAGCTACTTGCTGTAAATTTTCAATTAAAAATTAAAAATATTTTGCTGCAGTCCAAAAAAAAAAAAAGAACTAGTGAACATGGGGGTAAGAACGAATCCACTTCGAAAATGACTGTATATTTCTTGAAAAAGCGAAAATATGCTGAATATTACCAAAAATCCATCAAAATATGCTTTATCACGTAGAAATGGCAAAATATGTTCAAAATATGCCCTTAAAAAGCACCTTAATTCAATTAGTTTCTTTACAATATGACCTATTTAGGGAACACATAACCCTTATAAAAAAAAGATATGCTAAGTCATAAAAATCCAAGCCCTATATATAGCATCTGTGCACTTTATTTAATTTGTTATTTTCCGACAATTTTCTTCCACGTTTGACTAATCGCGACGATGAGGGATCATGTGACGAAATTGAAGGAGCTCAGTCCGGGATAAGAACCAGCGACCCCTGACGCCGTAGTGCACTGTGATAGCTCCACCACAGGGGGTCGGCACGCTGTACTATATAATCCTGTACGTCTCTTATTTCCCCTTTATAAATAATAAAGAAGTGAGACGTGGATTATATCATCGGCGCAGTGGAAGTTAATTATCATTCAGTAATAAGTTAAACTATTTAATGTAAAGCTTAATATTCATTCAACTATAATATTTATTAACAAATCAGATTATACTTTCCACATTTATATATGTATCACAAGGTTCATTCACAACCCATATAAACACCTAAGAACAAAATTTATTCAACAATAATAACCATATATAATCTCCGCATTACATTGTATCAGTCCGTCCAATTAAATCGTCAAAAGTCAGTACGTAACGGCTGTATGAGTCAACTGCAACCCCGCCCAAAACCCCCACAGCCTACATGACCAGGAGCAATCTACCCTTAAAAATTAAATATTCTCTTTATTATTTTCAAAAGGTAGACATAACTATATAAACGTTAGGCAAATTACACCAAGCCATGCAGCCCAAAAAGGGTGTTGCACGGATATACAGTATACTCAGCGTGTGTCCAGTTAGTCCTACGTCTCCCCCAGTCGACAAGGATCTGCCATGCCAAACTCCTCGCTCACCCAGCGCAGAAGCCTAGCCAATGGCATACCTTACCTTAGTCACATGTATATTGCGTCTTCAATACGTCACCAATGAGTTATTGTACACTATGGGCTTACAACTACTGTATATCGCCGACCCTGCCATTTGACCATCATCCCTTTCCCTCCAGTTTTAGGAAACTCTACGAACCCTGTAAGGGCCAGGAACTGCTCAGAGCGACTATTCCATTTGGTGACACGTGGTAAGCGCATCGTGTTCCATCGCGCCTGTTTTTCCGGATTTCGAGACACGAACCCGCTTTCCTCTCCCCGATTGTCCTCACCACGCTAGGTCAGCGCCGAAAATTTGAAGGCTCCCACCTGGAATCGAGCCCGTGACCGCTTGCACCAAAGGCGAGAGAGAGCTAACCTTTCGGATACCAGGGAGCCCTTCTAAAATGTTTTCCTTCTCCTATAAAAAACCTGTGTCAAAGCATTTTAAATTGTTAATTTTAGAAATGTAATAAATCGTAGTACACATTAAATATAATTTCAAATATACACTCATAGTCATTACTGATAGGAATCAACAATTTACATTAAACCTTTTCTTTAGGGTTAATTTTCTCTTCACACAAACCCCGTACTCCAGCATTTCCCAATTGCATCATAATAACGACTCTGTGGCGATCTGGATCGTTCAAAGTTAGATTCCCGGCTTTGCTTGTGCTCTTCAACCCTTCATAAATTTCATCATCATCATCATTCATCCTCATCGTCGTGATTAGCGTAAAGAGAAAGAGAGGCGACGTAAACTTTAAAAACAATATAATGCAATGTCTTCACGAAATGCTCATGATGACAACAACCTGAAGTTTGAAAGCTCTTTCACCTCTACCAAATTCTGAAAATCATTCCAACAGATAACAATAGCACACCTGTATAACAAATCGTCATCAAATCCTCCTCTTCCCAACAAAACTTAAACTTAAACTAAGTCTAGTTGAATTCCCCTATGGTTGGCAACACTGCCTGGATAACTGGTAAGAAAAAGATCACGCTAAAAAAAAGTCTCTCACTCTCTTGCTGTGATCTAATACGCATTGTGAGTTGTGTTTGGTTTTCAATCCTGCTTTTTTTCCCTTTGCTCTGAAGCGTGACCTCAATTTAACACTTGGACGTGTCTTCAGAGCTAGGTGTTCTTTTTTATTCCTTTTTAATAAACTCCCTAATCTTCTTTTTGCTCTTAATCTGTGAGATTACGCCACACGAGGACATGTTTTGCGATAGCCTATTGCATCAACAACTATAGTTGATGCGTCAGGTGAACATTTGTGCGTGATATTTGTGCACTTTGATAGACGAAACCTGATCTGTTTGAAGACTTTATGACAAAAGGCCTGGTGGTGTTTTGATATCAATACATAAACTAGGAAGACCTTAGATAACTGTCGTAAAGTCAGAAGGTCATGTGTACTCAACGCTTAAACTAAGGGCATTAAGGTTCTTAATTTTCAATCAAGTTGTTTTGCTTGTACTTTACAACAGTCTTCTCCGCTGTTAGGCTGGTTCCTCGAGTACTTTCCATTTATTAGCTTCTTGGTTTCTTTGATTTTTATTTAGTTTTCCTTCAATTTCCTTCACTTTGATCTAAATTGTCTTCCGCTTACGTTTGCTCAAGATCGTATCATTCCCTTCCCTTCATATAATTCAGCATCAATTTCCTGCACCCTCTTGAAGTTTCTTTCTAGTTCTTTATAACTCTGGTGCCCATCATTCAGCTGTTAACTTGGCTCTTGTATTTTCTTCAAGTTTGATTTAATTGTATTACTCTTGTTTCACTTGTGTTTAGTTCTAACCAAGTTGCGTTCATTTATTCAGCTT
Source organism: Lepisma saccharinum (assembly GCF_977018435.1). Classification (NCBI taxonomy): domain Eukaryota; kingdom Metazoa; phylum Arthropoda; class Insecta; order Zygentoma; family Lepismatidae; genus Lepisma; species Lepisma saccharinum. Next base: position 6,137,699 of record NC_139235.1, read on the forward strand.
TTATTTCTTCATCTTATTAGCTTGTTGACTTCTTTAATTTTTATTTAGTTTTCCTACAGTTTCCTTCTATCTTATTCACTGTAATCTAAATTGTCTCCCTCTTATGTTTGCTCAATTTCACTTTTTCTTGCTTGGTGTTGGTTTGGTTTTCTCCTTTGTCATATCGTTTCACTTTATCTAATCCCGCCTCACTTCTTGCAGTCGTATGCAGTTTCTTTCTAGTTCTTTATAACTAAGGTACCCGTCTTCAAGCTTCAATTTATTTTATTACACTTGTTTTCGCTTGTATGTAATTGTAACACAGTTGAGTTCATTTATACAGCTTTCACATTTTCTTCTTCATCTTACATTTTCCCACGTTTCGTTGATATCTTATTTGGTCTAGTTCCAATTGCCTTAGTTCTTGTTTCCTCTACTCTTCTGTTGCGTCTTGAATTTCTAAGGCTCTTATTAGGTTTCACTTTAAGTCTTACATTGTTTGGCTTCATTTGGTTTTACTCAAGTTTCATTATATCTGAGTTTCTCTCAAATCTACTGGGCAGGATTTTCTTGCATGCTTTTTGGGCTTGCTTCTTCTGAAGTACCGGTACCTATTGTTTTAATTTCCTTTTCTTTACTTGTATACGTCCGTTACTCTTGTCAAATTTCATGAAGGAGTTTCAATAAGGCAAAGTACTGTGGTTCAGTTCATTTTAGAAGGACGACGTAAAGTGTGGTTGTTTCCATTGCAACCACTGCACAGTTAGATCGATCTCAATAGCATATCGCTGCAGTGACATGGTATCTCGATGATTTCTTCCGTTTCTAAGGTTCTTATTTTGATTTATACTAGTTTATATGTTCCTTGGCTTAATTTGGATACGCTGAAGCTTTTATATCTGAGTTTCCGTCAAACTTACTTATTAAATTTCCATAGGCTTTTCTTGCATCCTGTACAATTTTTGCTTCCTCTGAAATACCCATTGATTTCATTTTATTTTCTTTATTTGTATGCATCCGTCATATTTGTAAATCATATTTAGTGAACGAGTTTCAAGAAGGAATAGTACCAAAGTACTGTGGTTCACTTCATTTTAGGAGGACGGGACTTTTCTTGCATCATGTCTAGGCTTGACTCAGTATTTTTCCCTCCTCTGAAGCACCAATTGATTTTGTTTGCTATTGTTTACTTGTATGTCTGCTACTCTTGCAAATCAAACCTGATGAAGTAGTTTCGGGAAGGGATAGTACAAGAGGACTGTGGTTCGCTTCAGTTTAGGAGGATGACGTAAACTCTCGATGTTTTCTTGCACAATACAAACCTCTACAGTTAAATCGATCCTAAAGGCTTTGTCGCTGCAGTGAGGCTATTTTGTCGTCCACCGTGGAGACACGAATCCGCTTGATACGATCGAATGAGAAATGTGGCGGAGTATGGCTGTAAAGAAGAGTGTCGTCTGCATAGTGGTATTGCTCCTGCTTCAACACTTAAAGCAATTGTGGAGGTCATAGCGGAAAAGGCTTAAGCGCCGTGCGGCTAATCCGCTTCCATCCTTCGAACACTTGGTACTTCTCCTGAGCCCCATCTCCGATAAGAACAAAAGAAGACACCGCCGAATGGATGGAGGGGGAGGACGCACTTCAAAGGACAAAGCCGCACGGGCTCCAATTACTGGTCAGTCTTCGGTTCCGCCTTTATTGTCCTTCCGTGCTGGCCGTGAAGTTTTAGTGTCTCTCGTACTGGACTGCTCATTTCCTAAAGAGTTTTCATGAGGCGATTAACCTACTGGACATTCCCCTTGAAAATGGAAGCAATTTGGCGACATGCTTCGCCAGTTTTGCCAACCGAGCAAGCCCAGTGTGTCCCGCACTGGACAGTGGTGTAGTGATGCGGGAACGATCCAAAAACGATTGGTACCTTCTGAGAAGGTATTTACTTAGAAATGCCTTATTTTTTCGGTAAATCATTCGTGTCATGCACCGAAAGTATGTAAGAAGTGGTAAGTGGTAAGGTAGTTGTTAAGGGCAGGAGGAACAGTTTGTGTCCAGCCAGATGCGAGGACCCGAGACTGCTCCTGCCCCACCGACCTCTCCCCGCGGCGAGCTGGGGAAAGAGTTGTCTGTGCGCTGGATGGTCGTAGGAGGAGGAGAAAACTTAGCATTACGCTTATGGGACTTTATTTTACTTGTTCTCTTGGAAATATCAAACTTCGGATGACAGAGAAATACATGAATTGAAAGAGGACAAGTTAAAGATTTTTAGTAGCAGTGCCCATTCTAACGATATTGGAATAGATGCACGTGTGGTAGAAAACTGGCACTCTTCGCCGTAAGGGCATGCGGAACCGTTTCCGCCAGGCTCTTCCCTCCGAGTCAGTGTCGCCAACTTAGCTCTTTTGGGACCAGATCTGGCTCTGTCGTGCACGAACAAATTTTGCCATGAGTATACATTTTTCACGTGACGTGATATTGTTATATTGGCTGCGTCGCCCCACCCCCCTCTTACATTCCCAGCTACTTTTTTTTTATATATAGCGCTGTTGAGATGATATAATACTGTTATCCGGGAATCCATAATTTTCCATTTCATACGACCATCGGTGGGTTATTGAGATGGGTGATGTCGCCGGAAAACTTAGAATAAATTGTCATTACTTTAAAGTTAACGGTAATAGCAGCTCCCCCACCCTTTTGACACCTGAAATTAAAATTACCCTAGGAGGCATTATATCCAGTCTTCGTAAGTCTAGCTCCTTGAAAGTCAGTTTAAACTCAATTTAATATGATATTTAGCTCTTTTATGGGCAACACTGCCAGAATGGCCGTAGGAGGCAAGGAGAAATGCATTGCACTTATGGGGGTATCATTTGATTTGTTATCTTGGGAATATTAAACTTCCGATGGCATAGAAGAAGATATCAACGCAAAGAGGGCAGTTTGATGAAGCTTTTAACAAGCGGAAAAGTCGAAACTTTGATTTGATTAGCTGCAACTTGAAGTGGAATTATTGAGTTTTTCCCTTCATGAGGAATACACGAGATTCTGAAAATCTCACTCATCATATTTTAATCGACATAAAAGAACGCTTCCGCTTGCAACATGGGGAGATCGCCTTGTAAGCGAGGGGTCCCGGGTTCGATACCTGGTGGAGGCACATGGCATAGTGGTTCGGCCTTTCTGTGCATAAAGTGGACTTAAAAAACAATTCAACGACATTCAACATGGGGAGAAATTCATAGTCTTGCATACGCCCAGGTTTTTTTTAGTAGCATTGCCCATTCCGACGACATGGTGCGTAACTGTAACTCCTGATCTTAATGCTTTCTTAAGGCTTGTAAGCAAGTATTCCCAGATTTTCAGGTGGGACACACAATGGTTCTCCCTCTTCATCGGCTCTAGGTGCTTTGCGGAGGGAACTGACGAAGTATTCCCTGGAAGAAAATCTGACTTCTTACGAATGGGCAATAGCGGCTTTACAGGTTTCTCCAGTGAACGTTTTATTGTCTGCGCTTATTGTTATTCATCTTGTGTACATAGGCGTAGCTAGAATTTTATATTTGGGTGTGCACAAAGAAAAAAAATGAGGTCTTGTACCTTTTTAATAGCATATTTTGCAACACAATCACTTGGCTCTTTAACTGCACTGATGTTTGTAAAGGAATATAAATTCACAAAATGACAGTGTTGAAAATTTCTGAAAATATGTAGTAGAAAAATTCAAATTGCATAGAAATTACACACACACAAAATATTCATAAATGTTACAAACAAATACATCAAAATACACGTCATCTATAACGAGACGTCTGTCAAAAGGTACAATGTTCTTAAACTCATCAATAACTTCATTTACATCAATAGACTAAGCTTTTTCCTGTCCCACAAATAGCAAGAACAGGGCTTCCAATCTATCCTGCTTGTGAGTTGCTCTTAATTTAGTTTTAACTTGGGTAAGCTTGGAGAAAGCTGTCTCTCACACATGCAGCTTGTGACAGGTAAAGAAGAACAACACTGCAGTACAGGGTAGAATTCAGTAAATATCTTCTTTCTCCAATGACATCAAAAAATCGAAAATCTATAGACACTCATTTCATCAGCGATAATGCACACGTTTGTACCAAGTAATAACATTTTCAACTTTTTACAAACTGCCGCTCATTTTCTCTCTTATTGAAATATCTGTCTTTAATTCTCTTCGATAAAGCAGCCCATTAGGGTGTGCCTAGGCACACCCGGCACACCCCGTAGCTACGCCTATGCTTGTGTACCATCTTCATCATCATTGAACAACATTTTTTTCTCTTTCACATTGGCCAAGAGTTGTACCTGAAGCTTGTGACGGACGCTCTTCATTAAAAAGGACAGGTTAGTTATGGTTTAATAAATAATGATTACAAGAATGTGAAAATTACAAATGTGTGCTTGCATTTTTAAAATAAGGGTGCGTTTAGCTTCATAACTGGAACTAAACAATAAATTTTGTGATAAAATCAATAGTTAATTTACTCCAAAATTATAGGAATTGATGGATTTCATACCCGATAAATTTTTGCTGTTCACTAGTGACATCTTTTGTGCTCGCGTGCAATAACTGAGCTGTTTTAGTCACTACCGTAGAGTTAGGCAATACACATAACACCACTCCGGTGGCGTAACAGCCCAGATCACCCAATCAGTTACTGTGTGACGTGTGGTCAGCACGACGAACCAACCCTCAGTCGTTGTAGTAGGTTTCCGTGACCGGGTTACGCTACTCATTCGTTGCTCCCAAATTTCCTCACGACGGTGGGGAGGCCACCGGTGCCATACGCAGGTCGAAATCTCAGGAGAAAAGTTGTTACGCTTCTCCGCGATGATACTCGAACCTGCGTGCGTCCCGTAGCCGGCCACGATTCGGTTTAGATCCATTGATTGATTGAGTTGGTGTTTTAAGTCCACTTCATGCACAGTAAGGCTAATCAGGACTGGACCTACAGTTTAAAGTGGGATCCGAACCACTATGTGCCTCCACCGGGTATCGAACCCGGGACCCCTTGATTGCAAGGCGACGACGTTACGACTGTGCTGTCGAGGACGCCCTGGTGCGGTTTAGAGCATGGAATTAGAAAGAGTTAAAGATTTTAAAAACAAACAAGTGATGAAAATAATATTTAATGCCTTAGTCCGAACCAAACCCAACCAAAGTAGCAGATGGGCTCCCCAAGGACGAAAAATGTACACGGGATATAGAAATGCTGCAATAGCCTAAATTCGTAACGCACGACACCTACAAAGAAATACGCATATATCTCAGATACAAATCATACACTTTCCTCTGCAAACACCACAACCTGCCTTCTGTCAGCAAAAGCATACAGCTGCTCTGTTTTCTGCAGAAAATTATTAACTATAACTTCCAGGTAGAACAAATACCTTATACGTATTCCTTCTATTTTGCAAGACCCATCCCAAAATAGGGTAGCTCTTTTACTGTAGCAACGCAAAGTCAAGCATTATTAATTTATATGTGTGAACTGTACAATAGATGTTCCGAGAGGGAACCAAAATTAGATACATTTCACATCCTACTGAGGCCTTCAAAAAAGAGATTCAAAATGCGGAAGAATAAATGTAGGCATTCTAAATGTAAAGGCAAATTTTCGAAAAATATATTTTTCATAGATTGTATGCAATTCACGTGCTTGTATGTGTTTTCCACGGCATCAGTTAACTACAGGTTCTTTGTACTTTATCACGTGCATAGATTAGCGTTTGCTTAATTAATTACGGTAAATGGGTTCACGTCTGTTATAATCGGTGATATAAATAATAAAATTTGGGATATGTGTTCCGTTTTTATTTTTGGTGAAAGCATATCGTACCCAAGGTATTGGGTAGAAGTGACAAGTCTTCCGTCATTCTTAGCATAGCAGGAAACAGAGAAAGGAATGCGGAATAAGCAATTAGGCAAATGTTAGGTTATTGACTTGAGAGACGGATATGGAATGGGCGTTGGAATCGAGAGGGAGCGAGGATACGAGACAGAGAAAAAGTTCGCGGATGGTGAGAGAGAATGGAAGTGGGTGACGATTATTGGACAATGGTGCGTGAACCGAGTAAATTCTGACAGGGAGGTCAGACATGTGACAATTGAGAGGCCAAGAGTGGAAATAACCTTCATTTGATTGTGAGGCAAGTAATATCCTTTTTAGACAATTCCATGTCGGTTTAGTCATGGAGAGTACAAAAATCCAATTATTGTACATGTAAGTTCTTTTGTCATAACTTTGAATGTAACCTCTTGCATATATCACATTTAAGCCAAGCGAGTGATAACCATCTGAACAATGAATAACTACGCCACCCAATAGACAGCTCAGGGTCTCTGGTTCGATCCCAAGGCAGGATTAGCATTGCGTTACGAAAGTCACCCAATAAAAATGGGACATATACATCCTGAAATATTCGCTTCCCCACAAGGCGTTATGTGTGTTGCCTAACTCCACGGCGGTGGTAGAAGTTCGCATTGAAACTTTGCTATTAAAATACACTTATCGCCGTAGTTAGGCAACACGCATAACGACTTGTGGGGAAGCTAATATTTCAGGATCTGAGTGTCCCATATATATTGCAGGCGACTGTACAGTGCTTGCAGTCGGCTACTTATAATTATTGCATGCATTTGCATTTCAGATAGAAGGGGGGGAGCAGTTATCATGCGTTTGCATCGCGTTCGAATGGTAACGTGATAATTAATGAAAAGCGTTTCATGCGAAATAAATAAAATCGCATAATTAATATTTTAATTAATTTGCTTGCTCTTTGAAGGACCAAACGGACGCATTTTGGCAATTTAGATTTGCAAACAGCTTTTGTCACCGGGACGTCGATAATTACGAAAAAAAGGTCGCCTCGTATTAACCCATTACACTGAAAGCGACCGGCGAATCGTAAACAATGAAACGCCATTAGGTTGATAGGGAATCAATTTGCGAGCCTAACAACAAAATTCGAACAGGTTATTGTGAGCTTTCGGCGTTCGTTTGTCCCGTTTTTCCCCTCCTGTGCGTTTTTGTACCACCATCAAAAGAAACAAAAGACCATCGGTCGCTCGTCGACAAACATTACACCTCCTCCCCCCCAACCCCTACGAATGAATCGGAGTTGAAGGGGAGTGGATAAAATATTCAAACGGTTAGCGCCTAGGTGTCACGCTAGAGATGCTCCCTAGATTTGGGGACCCACCGGGGCGGGAAATTATTCCGCCACTAGATCGCAAGCTGTTTTTTTTTCTCCTTCCTGGACCTGACGATCGCAATTAATTTGTAAAAACTCCAGGTGGGCGATGTTCGGGAACGATTTCCCATCAATTTCAATTAAGGTAACGTGCGTGGTTGAATTACGAGCGTTCCCTGTTTGAATTGTCGCAGAATCGACAGTGCCACAGATGCGAATCGTTCGTTATGGATTGCCCAACCCACAGATTTCAATCGCTGTCTCTTCCGATTCTTTATGACCGCTGTGGACATGTGGTTATTCAATGGATCCGCAGGGTAATAGGTTACGGGGTTGGGCAGAAATACTGATTTTGTGGAGTGTTGTTTCTTGTAGGGGCAATTCCCCTTACCAAACCAGCAGGTACCTATATCTCCTGTACTTATCGGAAAAACTCAGGATTAACCGTAGCTTACCCGTGCCGTAGAAGGGAGGCACAGAGGCCTATATTTTTTATCACTAAAATTCAAGAAACCTTAATAATTAGAAAAATTACGATCATTAATAAAAAAAAACAAGAAACTTTAATGAATGTCACACACATATTTTATCATTCACTAACCCTCAAAAAACATTAATTTTGTATCAATGTGCTTTTTTATTTACATATGGGCAGTTATTACAAAAACTACCATCACTACCAACCAATTGTACACTGTTACAGTCATGAGTGTCACGTCGGAACACACATCCCAATGGAGGGGGTGGGGTAACAGGCCCCACCACGTGAATTTTTCCTTCTGCGATACTCTAATGATTTTATGAACAAGAGTAATACAGAAACACTGGGAACGAACCAGGGAAAAAAAAGTAATTTATTTTCTTATTTTTAGATGTGTTCTAGCTCCAAATCTCCCTGTATCTGCCTGCGTCCGTTGATATCCTCGTTGCTGTGTCCTGGGGAACATGCAGTTCATACAGATTCGATTTGGCGACGACTTGTAAATATGATCAATCTTCCCTCAAGTTAAAAAAACTTACAAATGTGAGCAGTGCCGGATCTACAAGCCGCAAAACCCCGCAGTGCGGGGGGGGGGGGATACAAGTAAGCCTTTAGGGGGCCTTAGCCATTGTCATAGTAGAGAGTTCGAACATGCGTATGTAAAAATTAAACGTAGTTACTCAGGGGTACAGAAACGAATACAATATATACAGGTAGAGGTAAAGTTCCGTGTGCATATACCACCTTGCCATGAAGGCACATGTAGAGTATGTGGGCCCCACATAATGTCCGATGGCGGCCATCTTGGGGGTGATGTAATCAGCACAACGCTGCGGCCGCCTTTACCTCCTCCCCCCGGTACCATTTGATTTGAGGCTGGGTGGGCTCTGGTGCCGCTTTATGCTGGGACAAAGCCGGAAAAATTCCGACCTTCGATCACCCACCTCGGGTTTCCCGCGTGCCAATCAGACTGGAATCAAATCAGGCTAGAATTTTACGAGAAATGCAGTGGTGAAGGTTTCTTCAACCTATCTTTAATCAGGAAAAAGTTACGACTGCATGATTGTAACAATTGTATCATTTTCCGTGTGAGAAAACAGTATCTCATATATATACTGTATATGACATCACCCCCTTCCCATTTAAAAAAATTGAGTTGAATTCAATATGGAGGCCACAAATATGGCGGACGTCCGCTTGGAACACACCAACGTGGTTCCCCCTAAGCCTGACCTGTTTCTATCATGACCAATTGTACCCAACCTAACTCCTTTACTTTTTATAGGGGGTGTTAAGGGACTTTTGAATCACCCTCTAGGCCGTGTGAAATGGCGGCCCCCAAGTCCCTGGTTTAATTCCGGCCCTCTGGATTACTTCCTTGTAAAATCCTTTCCAATCTCTCCTTCCACCTCACCCTGGGTGTCAGGCGAGCAGATTATAATAAGGCCGGAATTACGAAAGGGGGATTTCACATAACATTTATATTTTTTAGTCCCTGGTTCGTTACACATGTACAGAAAGTGAATAAATATTTGTTTAAAAATGCACATTACTGTCATTCTTGGAGTTAATTCAGGAAATCATAACATTTCTAGTAGGATTATATGGATTTATTATACGTTGCTATTATTTACATATTTACAGAGTGTTTCGATATGTGCATTTACATAATCAACCAATTTCCTTCATTCAAGCAAGGCGTACCTATGGCCTAACCATTGGTACTTTCATTAACACAGAGTTAACCTAACTATCTCTGTGGCCTTCCGACAGTCTTGCGTTTCCTTACGCAGCATCCTCATTCAGCCCGCAAGGCATTATGATGCGACTCTGCAATATCTTACAAATGCAAATCTTTTGCTAATTGGGAAACTTGGTGATTTCAAACAGGGGTTGGCTTTACCAAATGATACATATATTTTCCATCATTAGTTTAGCCACCATAAGTGGACTAAACTTTCGAAGTAGGTTCCTTGGCCAAATGATACATTATATTCCATCATCAGTCTAGCTACCATGAGTGGACAAGACTTTCGAAGGGTCTTCATCGTTGTGAAGGTAGTAAAAAAATTTTCTCTAAAGCCCAACTGGCCTTTTTTTATATTCGGGGTAAACGTCAGTGAACGTGGACCCCGTAGAACTGGAAAATTCCACTGCAACGGTCTTTTGAAAGACACCTAGCTCCCCCAACCTGGAAACTAAAAAACAGTGGAATCTAATATCCAGCAAAAATCACAATCCATTAAGCACATACACTTACATGCAATAATAACATAAAAGTACACACTGGAAATATATTACTTAACCCTACACCTTGTAGCTGGCCAGCAATTAATTAACATATTACCAAAACCAGTAATGGTTGCAATGTCACTCGTTCTCCAGGGTATGGAGATCCGAATTGGCAACACACCGCTCCTTGCTCCGGCTGGTCAGTTGGGAGCACCAGTTCTCACCCAGGGATCGGGATTAAGACGATCCACCCTTCCTCCTGGAAGGAAACCACCGAATTGCGACACGTGACAGTAAATAAAATTCCAAATACTTTATAATTAAAATGTCCAAAATCTTTAATCACGAATCGCGCGCGTACATACTGATTCGCACAAGTTAAAAGTTATAATTTGTTGGGTCATGCACGCTCGCAGGCAGTCATAAGGAATTTATTTGACACGAGAGTCCGCGCACCACCTTCACAGTTAATAGCAAGACCTCAACTGCTACCTCAAGCGCGAGGCGCAGCATAACAGATTGTTCTAACTTACAATACAAACTCATAACATAAAATAGCACAAGAAAAACTGATAATTATATAACACATCAATGTTAATTAGCGATAGTAAGCTAAAGTTCAGGTTGGCAACAATTAAAAATGCGAACGTGGAAGTTTTTACATCGCCAAGAACACGAAGCGTGGTTCCCCCACTCCTAACATAAACAGCCAATAGGAATACGATATTTTATTGAAAACGAGGGAGAAATACTTTGCTATACTGATTTTATCAAATAAATCATATTTGCTCTTGCACATAAAAATGATTAAATAAAGATTTAGTTTATAACGAAGACAAATTTCTTCAATCTTGTACATTGTTGAACAAAAATCGATATTATGAAGAGATGTATTTAACTTGTGTTTGAAAACAACTGTTGGTAGCTCGTCATGTATTTTCAAATTTGAAAAGTAACTCCATCTCTTGACGAGTTTGACGCTCTCTGCCATAAGTCCGTACTAGTAAATTGAAGAAAATTTATTACACTTTTCTTTTACTCCTATGGTTTTTATTAATTTTATTTTATTTTATCATATAGTTATAACGAGAATTGCTATCCGCCATAACCTAGTAGAACGTGGCATTCAGGAACAGTAATGTAAAACGCGACGATAACAGAATTTCAATCCAAGCGTAGAGATGATTATTTCAAACACACGACCATCACCAACACGCACTCGCATTAATTCAAACTCGCAAACCACCAGGGAGAGAGAAGAGTGTGTCGAGATTTCATTTTGATTGTAAATGATAGTCTATTTTTCAGTTAAAAACCCCCCACACGAGGGAGAGAGGAGTTTGCCACATGGCCACCGGATATTATTGAATCAATAAACTCCATCTCGTGCGGGTTCCACAAATTCTGACACAACCAATCAACATTTTTCGTGCGGAACGTCATCATGTAAAATTCCGAAAACGAACTGTGTACATTTTTCACGTTAACACTGTATCACCAAACATTACCATAAATTTGCATACATAGCATTTTCGGCTTCGGACCGGCGGACAGGAGGCGCGCGAGTCGCTTCCACGAGAACCGGAAGTGCTTGTGATCATCCTTAACTGTCTGGTAGGCAGGAAATTACGGAAAAAATATATGCACGCGTCTTTCCCTTACGGCCATTTTGTAGTTTTTAACGGCCGCACTTTACAAAGAGACCCCGCTCCACCCTACGACGTCAGCTGCCGAGGATGGAACTCCCCACCAGATGGCAGTGCTTTCGTTAAATATGAATCCATCTCGTAAAATGTCCCAAATTCATTGCCCTGTTGTTGCGGATCAGGAGATTTTGGGTCCACGTGTAATCGCTTCATTTACAAACCAAATAGCGTGAGAAGATGGTGCAAGGGGAAGAAATGGAAACGATCATGACGCTCTCTCCCAAACTTTGTGAAACTTTTATTTTGAAGAGAGGCATGAAGATATAAAAATATATTTTCTGGACTGTTAACAGTATTACAGATAAGTGTTGGTATTTATTTCATTAAATTGAAAGTACAGTTTTCTCTCAATGTTGTTGCATTTTTTAATAACTAAAACATTAAAACAAGGAACATAATCATAAAGTTTTCACAATCATTTCGGCCCCGGTGTCCCTTTCTACACCCTCGATTTCAGGCACATTTCAAATATTTTCGTGAAAATATTTAGTTCCTCATAACAAACCGTGTTTGCAAATAGCGCGGAAGTTATTTTTTTTAGATCTACGTGCTACGAAACTTAAGTTTTTTTTAAATTAAAATTCCATGCGTAACGTCAGAAAGGTTTTTCAGAGCTTCTATGATGGCGGATGATGGATTCATGTCATGTTGATGCACCCAAAAAACCAGTAATACTTCAAAAATACCTGGAAAAAGGCTATAAGGCTAAATTATTCTTCTAGCATAGACAAAAATTAGCAAGTGGACCTATGGTCCATATAGACAGTCGTCTGTGAACTTCGTCTTGTCCTGTGAATTGTCAATATATTGATAAATGGTTATATTTATAAAAAAAAAAAAAAGGAACAATGTTGGTAAGCGTCCAGTTATGGACCCATCGGTAAAGAAATTTCAGTCTTTATAGACACACAATAATTTTCGTTACACTAAAAATTTGGCCTCGTATAAAGGTAAATAGTCGAAAAGATAAACATTTCGTGTACTTTATCCAGTAAGCCATAGCTAGAAATACAATAACAGCGTTACAGACATAAAAATTAAGCAAGCTTTGATATTCTAGTGGCACATAATAAATATAAAATATCCTTTAAAATACTCTGACAAATAGTTGTGGGTTATCTGAGATCAAAATTTTCAGGCCCTCTCTCCTGCATAAATAGGCTCTAGAATTCACTAAGCCTCAAAATAATATTGGGTACATAAAATAAAAAGCAGATGGAGAGTGATGCTGATCGCATCATCTCCAAACAGCAAAAACAAAAATATATGGATGGAGCCCTACCTGATATATTTAGGAAACTTTACCTAGTATAAGTGTAACAAAATACTCAGCAAACTCGAAAATAAACAAACTTTCCTACGTAGCAGGCTTAACCTGACCTAAATAAATACATATAGAAATGCAGAACCAAAAATAGCATAGTGGAAATCAGTAAACCCTAATAATAATAATAATAATATATTTTGTGGCTTACATTTTAGCTAAAAGTACTTTTTCTTTAGTGTTTTTGAAAAGATTTAAATAAATACTAAACTCTAAGTTAAAAATTTGTAACTGTATATATAATACAAAACAAAATAAATAAAAATTAATATATACCCTACAAAAAATCAGTAAAAAAGTTGAAAACATCTCTTTGTGCATCCAAAATATAATAACAAATCCTTCCTGACTGGATTAAATTGTGTTATTTGAGTAATATTAAGCCTAAACTTGTAAAATAAAAGGGTAAAACTTGACGAAACACACTTCATGTGTACAAAATTTAATTCAAAACACAACTAAATTGTGTTATTTGAGTAAACTAGAGAATAATCCTGTAAACTTGGAAAAAATCTCTCTCTCTCTCTCTCTCTCTCTCTCTCTCTCTGTGTGTGTGTGTGTGTGTAGGTGTATGTGTGTGTGTCTGTGTGTCTTTGCGAGTCCAAAATGTAATAAAAAAATTTGCCTGAATAGTATAAATAGTGTTATTTTGGTAAAAAATTAACATAAAGTTGTAAAATAATAAGTTAAAAATAAAAAAATGTCTGCTAGTCCAAAATTTAATAAAAAATATTGCCTGAATAGATGAAATTGTGTTATTAGAGTAAAAAATAAGCCTGAACTTGTAAATAATAAGTTAAAAGTTGAAAATCTCTCTTTGTAAATGCACAATGAAATAAACACTTCTGTCTGAATAGCTTAAATTGTGTTATTTGTGTAAAAAACATTGAAATAAACTTTTAAAATAATAAGTTCAAAGTTGTAAAAATATCTTTGCGAGTCCAAAATTTAATAAAAAATGTTGCCTGAATAGTATAAATAGTGTTATTTTGGTAAAAATAGGTATAAAATTGTAAAATAATAAGTTAAAAAGTTGTAAAAATATCTTTGTGTGTCTAAAATTTAATAAAAAGTGTTGCCTGAATAGTATAAATAGTGTTATTTTGGTAATAATAAGCCTAAACTTGTGAAATAAACAGATAGAAGTTGAAAACACACACTTTGTGTGTTGAAAATATAATAATTTTTGGTAAAAAATAACCCCAATAATATATTAAATAGCACACAGTAACATAAATTTACTACCTAAATCAATAATCAACGGGTCCTAGGTTCGAAACCCCGTGATAAAAGCAAATGGTGAAAACTGTAGGCCCAGTCCCTGATAGCTCTCCCTTCTTCATAGTACAGATAATAAACCCCTACGCTTCGTTCTCCTTGTTCAAATTAAAGTTCTCGCTCCAATCTAATTGGGTATCCAAAAATCCTTTTTTCTTGTGTTCTCGGTAACCTTGGCTTACTTAAACAGAAACCTGTTCTGACATGCAAGCGTTCTAGTCAAAAACCCGCGCTAAAGCGTCCTGTGCCTTGGGGCAACCCTGAGCGGAATATTAATTGGCGGCGGAAACCGGTTCTACAAGCGACGCATAGCTTCAGAGATTTGACCCACATCGCACATTCTCAGACATCCTTTGTTGTCTGGTTGAATCCCTCCCCTGCCCTACAGTATTGCATACCTTTCCCCTGTTCTTGCGTTCTGATTAACCTTGGAAAAACTGGTATTGAAAATCTACCGACGCGTTCTCTGATTGGTCAATCGGGTTCTCGCGTTCTGACGTCATTTGACCTTGACCGCACATCTCCCAAATTCCTTTCTCGTCTACCTGCGCGGAGTTCAGATTCGGAGACAGTATTCTGTCTAGCGTCTGAGACCACCGTCTTTCATAACATAATGAAATTATTACATACGTAGTATACACTATAGGCCTAACCATTTATTACCGTTACATATCGTGGGTTCGAGTACCGGGACCGTCCCAAATCGTAATTGGACCTGTAATTACACCCATTACCACCCTTCATAGCGGTTCATAAACCATAAAAACTTATTTTCAATATTATAAACATTAATATTATCGTTTGATACATTACATACTTTGCAGTAATGAATATAAAACCATATGCATAGCGTTTAGTACCTCTAATTACCTTCTATATACATATTTTTCATAAAATAAATAATTATATATTCATAAAAGTTATAAATAAGCAAATACATAAATGTAAAGTATTCTAAGTACATGCAAATTAGTTCTAAGTACATGCAAATTAATTAAAACCCGTGCAAATTAGTTCTAAGTACGTGCAAATAAATTGCGAATATTAAATAGCAACAGCCACTGGCGTACATCTCTACTACTGTGGAGGGTGGTATTCTGTAGAAAAGGACAACAAGGACTTTCAATGTAGGAGTTACTTCATTTTTGGACTTACAAATTTAACTTCGACCCGCAATTCAGTGCCCGGCCTTGATAAAAAGAGGTAAGTTACCTTTTTAGGTTTCATTTTAGCCTTCATATTTGGTATGTTCAAGTGTCAATGCGGAAAACAGTGAGAAATAGTGTTGGGGCCAGGTGACTCCGGCAAATTTCTAACATGCCTTTAAAAGGGACTCTATAGATAAAGGCGGGGCCGCGGTAGCGGTAGGGGGCGGTAGGTCAATTACCCCAGGGGCGGAACCCGGAATAGGTGGGAAATTTGGACTCAAACGGCTGTACATTCTTGAATACTTGTTTCCGCGCTCCAAATTTTTGATCTTCATTATTAGCATCACATAATCTTCATAAGAAAAAAAAACCCTCCGAAATCTAAGGTGTAGAAAGGGATACCGAACCTATCATTTCGATGAGTTGTTACTTCTTGATTTACAATACTTGAAAGACAGAGAAAAATAAACACTCAAAGTTATAGTGCAGAAAGTTCTATCAAGTAAGGTACATGAAGTCAATATGGCCTATCTAAGGCCAGATTGCAAGGCCAGAAAGGTAAAACCACAGGTAAAACTAATTGCAAGATTCAAAAGAGGGAACATTTCTGGACGTTTACTGAAAATTAGAGCCAATTCCAATTAATAACATAGATGTAAGGAAGATTTTATTAAAAAGTTACGTTAGGCCATATTGAGTACATACGTATGTACCCAATATGGCCTAGTCATATATTTTGTTCTTTCACATCAAAATATGCAACAGAGATTATAAAGAAAGTACCACATGTTGCTTTTATGGGTGGATAAGTAGGCTATATTACATCTTATTTACATAATGACCAACGACGTATTTATGAGGGTCCAGGGGGTCCGGACCCACCCCGAAAGATTTATCAAGTACATAAATTAAATAATGAAAAATATATTCGTTTAGCGTTAGGATTATATTGGGATCATACGGCTTTGAAGGACACGAAGAAGGATGTATTTAGAGGGTCAGGACCCCTTCCCCCCATCCGAAGGACTTATTAAGTACGAAAATTAAATGAAAATTTACTTTTTTAGCATTTGTTGTATAATTTCCTCAAAACTTATTGAAAGTCAAGATTATAATGGGATCATACGGCTTTGAAGATCTGGAACTCTACGTATTTTGGGGGATCCGGACCCCCACCCCTCCCCACCCGAAAGACTAATTAAATACGAAAATTAAATAATGTAAATATACTCGTTTATCATTTGTTGTGTGACAGTCAGATTTACCGACGTCATTATTATTATTATTATTATTGTCCATAGCGGTAAAAAATGTGTTGATTCAAAGCGTTGAGAGTTTTAATTTGTAAGAATACATATTTGATTTTTGCCAAGCCGACGGGAGGAACGAGACGTTCGCGTGTCTTAAGGGTGAGCACCTGAAGGGTTACGTTATGCATCTAAAGCTTAGGAAATTCGACCGTAGTGACAAACATTTAAATATCTCGGTTTCCAGCGGTCAGATTCATGTGAAACTTATACCAGCGCAGCGGCATGTGTGCAAGGACGGATGTGTGGAGTTTCGTCGCGATCAAGCAACAATTACGGACGCCAGATCAAATCGGTTGTAATTGATCAGTTTGTGGACACCGGTTGCAATTGAGCTATGGCGACAGCGAGGCGGAGGCTTAATCCGCAGAAACTCAACTTCGAGCACGGCTCGTCCCAGTTGGGAGACAATAGAGCAAAGTGGAATGACCTCTTCGGAAGCGTCACTTCAACGAACGCCTAGCGTCTTTTTTCAAAATCTAAATAAAACGAAGGACATGGTTTTTCGACACACAGTCTTACCGCGATCCTTGTAGCGAGAGCAGCTCCGTGCTACCTCTCCGTGTACAGTTTTGCCGCGATTCTTGTAACGAGAGCACCTTCGTGCTACCTCTTCGTGTACAGTGGACTTTGTTGTGTTTTGCGAACACCAGTGTGTGATAGACAGTAAGTCGACACGAGTGCGCCTACCTCAACCGCTCGGAGAAGTTGAAGCGAGACCGTGTTTCCGTGATTTCCTTACGCCGTTGATAATTTTTGAGAAACGAGGAACATCGGAAACTATGGCGGGCTAGAGGAAGAAGAGAGATGAGGGCGTTACCGTCGATTCGCCCGATGTCAGAAGAGACTGCGCCGATGATGCCTACCAGCCGCCGCGGAGAGAGAGAGAGACGACGAGCCACGCCGATGATGCCTACCCGCTGCCACGGAGAGAGAGAGAGAGACGTCGAGCGCCGTCCTGTCGACACTCCGACGACGCCTACCAGCCGCCACGTTGACGTCCCGACGCCCAGACCACGGAGATGTTCACCGATCCCGAGGGGAAGAGAAACCGAGGAACCAGAAGTATGAACACTTTTCGCATCTTCATCGTCGCGACCAAGGAAACCTTTCGCGTGAATACTATGTGTTTTTCAATCGCCCATAAAGACGCCAGGATGCACCTCGGAAGCTGAGAGATGGTAATTTATTCATCTGTGTGATTGTCAGCACGTGACGGCCCGATTGATTTAGAGAACGCCCTTGAAATTCGTCAACATTTTTGAAAACGCCCACTCAACTCGAAACTTCATATCAAACTCCCGTCGCGCTTGTCACTTGTAATCTATTCGTCTCAGGTCAATTTTTCTTATTCCTTGTGATATTTTTTTTAATGATCTTAAATTCATTGTTGTTTGTGCTCCTTTGTATTTGTTTAAAGTGCGTACCATTAGAGTAAAGCGCCGCCCACTTAATTGTTTAATCTACTTGAGGTTTGTTCATTTTTTATGTGTCAGTGCTGTGTCACTGCTAGCTATGTCAGGTCGCATACGTGATTATTTGTGAAAAGTATTTGCCTGGTAATATGAATTGCTCGTCGCGGCGAAGTGTTTAAGTCCCGCCTGCTAGAGAGTATATGTTTGCCTCACTCAACGGAGGTTATTTGTTATGTTTGAACCACGTGAGGTCTTGTAAAAGGAAAACGTCCGCCCACGTGAATGTAATTGCCGTTGAGACGCCTTTGTTTATGCCGGTCAAATAATGTATTGTCACCGCGCCGACTAGTTTCTTTTAAAAGGGTGAACTTAAGTAAGGGCTGGCTAGGATTTGAGTAGCACTGGAGCAAAATCACAAATGACCTGATTAGACAAAAATTCAAGGTAAATTTAAATATGAATGCGATAATTAGGGCTTGTCGTCATATAAACCTGTACATACTATGTATCATTTTTGTGTTGATGACCCCGTAGAGAGAATCTGTGAGAGAATGTGTGTGGAATGCAAGAGTGGGGACCTGTAATAATTCCATTGTTTGTTGGTTATGAATAGAATATACTTCTTATTTTTCATGTTAATTTTGGGCTATATCAATTCGTACGCATGTCGCTACCCGTGATTTTCAGGTATGCAGCTAGCCGCTTCCCGGCTACAGGTAAAGAGGTGGTTATTTGAAAGTACATATGTCTTTGTTTTTATTCGATATGGCTTATCACTATGCACTGTCGGTCACCGGTTCCTACACACGAACTTAACCTGGACCGTAACGCTATTTCGCTTGTCCGAGGGAGATTTTGCCGCCTCTATCTAGGTAGTGGTAGCATTTGTTTTCCCGGGCAAGGGAGGGCGTTTCACATGTCGTCTTTGTAAGGGCTACGTCAGGCGTATTTTGGTGTTATGTAACTGTGTTTCATTGTGAGATTTTATTGTTTTATTTTTGACGTGAGGTGGTAATTGAGATATTAGGCGTTTTTTTGTCAAGGTAGTAGGGCAGCTACGTAAGGCGTTAGGCATTTTAAAATGTTTGTTGGCATATGGCATTAGGCGTTAAGTTGAGTTCTGGCAAAGGGGGAATCGACCGCCCTTATCTTTTTTCGTTGTGAATTGTTTAAATATATATATATATATATATTGGTATATATTGTGAGCGCTCACGTTTACGCTTGTCAGCTAGCATTGAGAATCGACCGAGGGTTGAATATTTGATTTCATTAAATTGCGCAACCGCCGCATCGAGAACTTAAACATGAGTGACGTAAGGGTGATTTGCGATGTCTGCAGCGAGGAGTTCCCAGCAAGTGAAAACGTCGGCACAGCTAGACAGGTTTGTTCCCGGTGCGATGTCCCGTTAAGTCCACGTGAAGAAACCAGTCTACCGAACAGCGGGGGGCAAGCCAATGAGACCAGCGCGCAACAGGTATCTCTGGGAGAAGCAGAACGGGTCAACGAAGCAGCTAGCCTCAGTGGTACCAACTCCCAACAGATCATCGAGATGCTACTGCGGATGGAAGCCAAGATGGAAGCCACGCGAAGCGGAATCGAAGCCAAGATGGAGGCCACGCGAAGCGGAATCGAAGCCAAGATGGAGGCCACGCGAAGCGGGATGGAAGCCACCCAAAGAAAGATAGAGGCCATCAGCACCCAGATGCAAGTGACGGAAGACCGCCTCCAGGAGACCATCCGTACTTCCGGTGAGGTGATTACGCGGGAACTCGTCGCGCGGGTACAGGAATGCGAATCCCGGGTCGAAGCCAAGATCGCCGATACCAACGCGCGGGTCAACCGGCAAGAAAACCAGATGGCAACACTGTCTCAGAGCGTGCGCGACCAAGAGGAAGATATGCAGCAGATGGCCCGACAATGCGTGCAGCTGGAAGCGACATGTGACCGTGGCATAGACACCCTGGGGCGACAAGTGAGGGAAATTTCAGTTCGAGCTGAAGGAAATTCCGAACGGATTGAGGACCTCGAGATGAAAGTGCGTCAACTGAGCATAACTAGCAGCGGCACTTCACAATCGTCGCGGGAGCCCCGAGTGACGTCACCACCGGCAGCCGACGTCGCCACTTGCTCGAACGGGGAAAGCGACCAGCGAGCTCCAGAAACGCCCCGCCCCCTTCGAAGAGAAAACACTGCGTCACCACGGTTGAGTCCGCGCCGCGAGCAGAGGGACGAGGATTTACAGTTTGAACCACCGGCTGCCAGGAGAGCTCTGTTTCCGCCCGAATACCGGAAGCACTTCAAAAAAATTTCGGGTGCTGACAGAATTCTTCCTTCCACGTACCTCGAGGAATTTAATTCTACCGCCCGTAAGTTAGGTCTGACAGACGAGGATGGGCTTATGATTCTGAAAGGTTTAATGCAGGACCAGGCCAAGAACTGGATGGACAGGAACGAGGGGAACTTCAATTCATATGAGGAGTTCAAAGAAGCGTTTCTCACTTATTTTCAACGTCCCCTGCAGGTCGAGAGGATGCTGATGCAGGTGCGAAACGAACGATACGACAGGGGCGGAGGACTCACGTATGCCCAGTACTTTTGGAAACGGTACAATGAGTTCAAGTCTCTGCAACCCCAAATGACTACGGCGGAGATAATAGCCGCTCTGGTGTACCATTTTCCACACGAGATTCGTCGTCACCTCAATGGAGCATGCGTGTTTGACGCCGACGCGATGTCCCTCAGACTGGAAAACCTGTTTCAGTGCGAGGAGGAGAGGCAAAAAACCAGAGGTGAGAAGTTTAGCAAGCGGCGCCGACCGGAAGATGATTCGTCGCACCGGAATAAACACCCACGCGTTCATCTAGTCCAGCAGGGATGGAGAGGACAGCACCACGCTCCGGGGGCTGAAAGGAACCGCCAGCTGCAAGATCCACCTTCACCGCGACGAAGACGCCCGTTCAGAGGCAGGAGACGGCGTGGAGGTCCGACTCGTGCGTCGCCAAGGAGAAACGACGGCTTTTTTCAGAACGGCCAAGTCAGGGATGGATTCTATCAGCGCAACGCACATAGCAGATCGGTCAGCCCGGAGTCAGATCGAGGAGTTGCAGGACGCCGTGGAGCGAGAATGCCATGGAGCCGGCGAGAGACACGAACAGGCCAAATTCGAGACACGGTTCGCCCAGGTACGAAAGAGAGGGCGACGTAAGAATGCAAGCTGACACGTAAATGCTCACATCTTGTTCCTGTTTTGTATATATACTCTTCATATTATGTTTATATTCAGGGTGTTATCATATATGTTATGTATCTGGAAGGTCACAGTGTCCGTACAGTCCAGAGAGTAAATTTTATATACAGGGTGTTCATGTATTTGTTGGTCAATTTTATATACAGTGTGTTCGAGGATTTGTAACCAAATAAATTCTGTCCCTGTGTAGAGCGAATTTTTCACGCTTACGAAATCCTTGGAAGAAGAAGGGGGCGAGGTTGTGACAGTCAGATTTACCGACGTCATTATTATTATTATTATTATTATTATTGTCCATAGCGGTAAAAAATGTGTTGATTCAAAGCGTTGAGAGTTTTAATTTGTAAGAATACATATTTGATTTTTGCCAAGCCGACGGGAGGAACGAGACGTTCGCGTGTCTTAAGGGTGAGCACCTGAAGGGTCACGTTATGCATCTAAAGCTTAGGAAATTCGACCGTAGTGACAAACATTTAAATATCTCGGTTTCCAGCGGTCAGATTCATGTGAAACTTATACCAGCGCAGCGGCATGTGTGCAAGGACGGATATGTGGAGTTTCGTCGCGATCAAGCAAGAATTACGGACGCCAGATCAAATTGGTTGTAATTGATCAGTTTGTGGACACCGGTTGCAATTGAGCAGCTATGGCGACAGCGAGGCGGAGGCTTAATCCGCAGAAACTCAACTTCGAGCACGGCTCGTCCCAGTTGGGAGACAATAGAGCAAAGTGGAATGACCTCTTCGGAAGCGTCACTTCAACGAACGCCTAGCGTCTTTTTTCAAAATCTAAATAAAACGAAGGACATGGTTTTTCGACACACAGTCTTACCGCGATCCTTGTAGCGAGAGCAGCTCCGTGCTACCTCTCCGTGTACAGTTTTGCCGCGATTCTTGTAACGAGAGCACCTTCGTGCTACCTCTTCGTGTACAGTGGACTTTGTTGTGTTTTGCGAACACCAGTGTGTGATAGACAGTAAGTCTACACGAGTGCGCCTACCTCAACCGCTGGGATAAGTTGAAGCGAGACCGTGTTTCCGTGATTACCTTACGCCGTTGATAATTTTTGAAAAACGAGGAACATCGGAAACTATGGCGGGCTAGAGGAAGAAGAGAGATGAGGGCGTTACCGTCGATTCGCCCGATGTCAGAAGAGACTACGCCGATGATGCCTACCAGCCGCCGCGGAGAGAGAGAGAGACGACGAGCCACGCCGATGATGCCTACCCGCTGCCACGGAGAGAGAGAGAGAGAGACGTCGAGCGCCGTCCTGTCGACACTCCGACGACGCCTACCAGCCGCCACGTTGACGTCCCGACGCCCAGACCACGGAGATGTTCACCGATCCCGAGGGGAAGAGAAACCGAGGAACCAGAAGTATGAACACTTTTCGCATCTTCATCGTCGCGACCAAGGAAACCTTTCGCGTGAATACTATGTGTTTTTCAATCGCCCATAAAGACGCCAGGATGCACCTCGGAAGCTGAGAGATGGTAATGTATTCATCTGTGTGATTGTCAGCACTCTTGTATAGTTTTGTTTTACCTATTCGTGTAATATTATTAATTTATTATTATTAATTAATGTTGTAATTAGTATTAATTTTATTTAATATGATTGTTTTAATATAAACATTATTATTATTTCTCCGGAGATACTTGGTTCAGACCCCCCGAAATATATTTCTAGATACGTGACTGATAATGACATATGAGATTTGCACAAAGAAATAACATTGTTTACAAACCAATAAACAAGGAAGAGACTTGTCATAATTTGTTACTAGAAGACCATGGATTACACATCACAGTCTGGGCAAATGAAAGTTCCTTTATCATCTTAGTATGATCCACACACTCCACGTGAACATAATGTCACGATTTATTCCTATGTAGGCTATATTGAGTCCACCTTACATGGTATTATTTTTCTCTTTGTTATAAACAATACTTTAGATTAAAGTCTAAACTAAAAAAAAAAGTTCAAATCACCAACCCTGAGACCTTCTGTAAACAAAACCACGTGCATGCAGAAAGCATTGCAAACTCATAGAAGTAAAATAATCCACACGAAAATTCAGAGTTGTTACAGGATTCATTACGAAAGGTAAAACAACGGCCAATTTGTAGTATGGGATACGCTGCCGTAAATGACCTATCACTTTAAACCCAATGCTCTTTCTTTGGTACTTATTGCTTCACCTTTATGGTTAACTCTTTGCACCAGTAATCATTTCCCATAAATTTGGCTTCTTTCTTGCATGCGAATTAAATATATTTACTTGCATTTTTTTAGACAAAATGATATAACATGGTAATGTATATTTCTAAGGTTTGATATAGATAGGAGTGTATTTGAAATTTGTTGGTACATTTTATGTAAATTGTATCTTATGTAAATAAAATATATAATGGGTATAAACAGCCACATGCAATGCTATAAGTCAAATAAATATATTGATGATGATCGAAACAAGACAAAGAAAGTTCGTAAATTTATTGCAGTTGGAAACTTTGACAAGCATCCTAATAACAATATTTGTTCCGTCAAATATAGTGCACTTCGTAAAATAACTTGGGGACATGGCAAGGCAAGATAAGTGTGAACATTTTGTAGGAATATGCATTGTAACTTTCAATGAGCTTAGAGATTTGTGTACATAATGATATTTTATAACATTGGTTATTTTCTAAAAATAATCATGTGAACAGCAAGGAAGTAGTGCCACTTTCAACATGGCGAGTTCTATGCGTGCGGGAAGGTCTCCGTGTTCAGTGATACATCGAATCGGTGAGACTGTTTGTTTACAGAAGGTCTCAAGGGTTGGTGATTTACACTTTAAGTAGCCTACATTGTTGTAAAGTAGAAATTATGAGCTACCATAACATGTATTAGAGATATAAGCACCTATCACTTGGAAAATGAAGTAAGTAATAACTTGACAATGCAATATTAGGTCACGTAGAACACAATCACAAGGTTCAGCTATTTCGCTTCTTTGTCTTCAAGTTACTGTACTATAGGCACAGGCAACAGGTTCAATCAGGTAGTTCACACAGTCAAAATCACATATTAACATCGGCTGTTGAATTGACATTGTAAATATTTGGAAACAGCAAATAGGCCATATTGGGTACTAGGCCATATTGAGTTTAGGTGCCTTAACTATTTTTATCAACGCTGTTCTTCCACTTTTGGCTTATCGCGAAGATGAATGGTGAGAAGATGAAAAAATTGATAAAGAAAACGATGACGAACCAAATGCACCAGGACAAGTCCCACAAAGGATTATACTGGCTGTGAGTCCAGACGCCAGAGCCTTGTTAGTCTGCGTAATGCAGTCCAGGGTGTACTACGTGATAGTGAGGTTGGCATTTGGTTGTTGTTGTACTACGTGGAAGTGAGGTTGACATTTTCGTGTACTACGTGGAAGTGAAGTTGACATTTCACTGTACTAGGAGGAAGTGAAGTTGACATTTGAGTGGACTACGTGGAAGTGAAGTTGACATTTGAGTGTACTAGGTGGAAGTGAAGTTGACATTTGAGTGTACTAGGTGGAAGTGAAGTTGACATTTGAGTGTACTACGTGGAAGTGAAGTTGACATTTGAGTGTACTACGTGGAAGTGAAGTTGACATTTGAGTGTACTACGTGGAAGTGAAGTTGACATTTGAGTGTACTATGTGGAAGTGAGGTTGACATTCGAGTGTACTACGTGAAAGTGAAGTTGATATTTGAGTGTACTACGTGAAAGTGAGGTTGATATTTGAGTGTACTACGTGAAATTGAGGTTGACATTCGAGTGTACTACGTGGAAGTGAGGTTGACATTCGAGTGTACTACGTGAAAGTGAAGTTGGCATTTGAGTGTACTACGTGGAAGTGAGGTCGATATTTGAGTGTACTACGTGGAAATGAGGTTGACATTTGAGTGTCGGTACTAGTGCCGGGGATTATTTCATAAGAAACATTGCTTACAAGGTGGCCAGTGCTAGACAAGAAAAAGTTCACATATATATTACTGTAAATTCTCGTAAAATGATCTGCGACGCCAAGGGTCCCGGGTTCGAATCCCGCTCGGGCTTGGTTGTTTGTGAATGTTCATTCATTAATTTCATCATTTCATCACTCATCCCCATCTTCGCAAATTAGCCAAGAGGAACAAAACGCGAAGTAAAATAAACTAAATCAATCCAATCCAATCGAAAAATTGTGTTACACTTCACAGAGTATGTGTGCCCTTTTAGTTTAGGATTCCCTACAGGCGGATTCAGGGAGCACAGAAATGTGCTTCCCCTCCATTTTGACGACTATAAGTCAAGAATAAACATTTTTTAAACATGTGAGAAGAGAGTGATCGTTCCCTTGACGTCATCATCTATGTGCATGGTGACAACTAGAAGTAATTTGAAGCATCGAATGTGAACAAGCGCTATGAACGGTCGACCCACAATCTCGATACCAGCCTCGAATCCCAACCTGGGCATGACTGTTCCTTTGTGATCACGATGAAGAGCAATTGTTGATACCAGCATGAAACGTTTCTATTATTTGAGGTTTAAACAGCTATTTTAAATTTTCTTTGTCTTGAAAATCAAAACATATTCATTTTTTATACAATTCTGTGCATGTTATGGAATGAAAGCAATTAGTGTTATGAAAGTATTAAAATTTGGAAGAGATGATTTGAATTTGAGACCTTTCACAATATTGTTATTTCTAGTGACTATTTTCATGATTATTTTCCTCATTTTTAGGGCCTATTTGGGTAGTTTTTAGTGCCTCGAAATCCGGGTTCTGGTCATAAGATTTAGGGGACTGGGATTGGGGAGGAAATCTCTTAGAAACCCTTGTTTGTTTATCTTTGTGCTGAACCAGTCACCCTGATGAGAATACAGGCTTACCTTTATGCAACGTTGACCTTCAAATAATAGACTACGCGTACGCCCTGAAGTAAGACTTTTACGCCTCGCCACAAGCGTAATGACAAATAAGCAAAACCGACATTCATGCGAACGCTACCAAATAATTGGTTCCTGTCTGTTATCCCCTCGATCATTGGACGGCGTGTGGACGTGGGATTGTTCCTTGAGATATTGTCTTCTCCCCGATGTGAAACCACTGGTTTTGGTAGCAGATCCATCGGTTTGTTGTTTCTGCTTGGTCCCCTCGGGGGAAGACTTGTCAAGGGCAACAGTTGCCTCGCGGCTGTTAATGCTGCAGGTGGCTGGGAGAGTGTTGCAGAGCGTGAAGATGAGGTCCCAACTGGAGGCTGACAGCTTACGCTGTCTGCAACCCCTTCCCTAAGGGTTGCCACGGTTATGGAGCCAAAATGACGCAGGCCTTCACCCCCAGAACCAGGGCAAACGAGACTTGTGAATGTGGAAGCCTCGGCATGTTCTCCTAAAGGTATCGAAGGGAAAGAAAGGGTTTTGTCTCAAAAGTCTCCTTGATTACAGTATTAACCCTTGTTTCCATGTTTAAAACATTCAAAATGCTGACCAAGGTAGGATTTATTGTCAAATAAACACATTATAAACGTGACGTTTCAACCTTGTAGCAAAGTCTTCTTCAGCCTCTGAACAAACTTCAAAGTTGAAGAAGTTGATGTCTGAAGAAGACCTTGCTACAAGGTTGAAACGTCACGTTTATAATGTGTTTATTTGACAATAAATCATGCCTTGGTCAGCATTTTAAGTGTTTTATTAAACATACTAGCTGATTTCCCGGCGTTGCCCGGGTATTTATTTATCCCAATCTTCAATTAGACAGGAATATAATTAATTCTAACTATAGTGTTGTTTGCTCAAGGGTGGGTTCACCAATGAATTTAGCGACTCCGAAAACTATGGATTCCACACTAATCTCGGTCGTTTCAGATTATTTTTACATGTCACCCCCTTTCCCACTCCTACCCCTAGGGGTGCCAGGGGTGTCTTACCCCCACAGAATTTCTTTCCAGATTGCAAGTGATATGTGTACCAAGTTTGGTTGAAATCGCTCCAGGCGTTCCAGAGTTATGCTGGAACTATGCCGGGACTTTATGTCCTATAAAACTTTAAAGTATGTATGTAATTATGTCATATAAATTGGAAAATATTTCATGTAAAATTACGAATATATCAGAAAAATACAGAAATATTCCCAGTAAAGTAAAAAATATGTACAACAGTACTCTCGAATTTCTCCCATACCCGATAGAGTAGACTAGGGGCTGTAATGTACCGAATGTTATTTTTACTTTTGACTGATTTTTGTGAAAAGCGAAAAAGCCAAAGAAATGAGAACGAAACTTCTTTACTTCCCGTGCAGCAATGAGAGAGAACATTTTTCCTCAATAATGTTTGCATGGCTATCAATTGTCGGCGGGATAAAAAAAAGTGGGGTATTATTGTTCTGTACTAACAAAAGACAGCACCTTTCTTCCTCCGTAATTTCCATATCCTGCCATCGACAATATGAACTATCCGTTGTGCTAAAGCTACGAAGAAAAAACTATGAAATAACCGATTATGTGCGAGATAATTACGAAATTATACAGAAATATGTCTTATTATAACAAAATTGAAGAAATATGTTGTAAAATCGCGAAATTGGTGAAATATGTCAAAATATGCTTCGTCAAGTTTGTCTATTTCGGCTGATTTCAATCAGATATGTAAAGATCTCACCGAAGCCAAATGAAAAATATGTTATAACATAAAGTCCCGGGCCCTAATGATGAGGAATGATGATATTATGAAGGGACGCTCGCAAAGAACACCCATACCCAGGCCGGGATTCGAACCCGGGATCCTTATCGATTCCTGGTTTGGAATCCCGGAATGGGTGTACCTTCATCATTCATCCTCACCTTCGTGATTAGCCAAACTGGCAGAAATGCAAAGTAAAACAAACCAAATCAATCAGAGATGATTTTTTGTTTGGTGCAAATTGTTGTCCCAATTTGTTTATGAATGGATGAAAATTGCCATTTTCCAATTACAGTAAAACTACTCAATGACGGGCAGGGCTGGAGGAAAAATGAATGTCCGTTATTAAGAAGTGTCTGCTATTCAGAAAAATGTGTAGGATGTTACACAGTAAGATCAGCATATTACAGTACGTACTTTACGAACATAATGTTTTTTTTCCTACATTCAAGGAACAAAATACTGTACTACATACGGTGAATTTAAATTTACTAAAGTATCCCTACATACATTACAAATTTCAAATAATAAAATACAGTACACGTAGGGTAATCCTTTGTTAAATTACTGCATTCAAAATGCTCTTTCTAACTATTTCTGGCCAGACACAGATAATCATCTATATTTTCCTGAATGTTAAAGTTCTTTACAATTGTCTTTTCGTAGACGTTGATGACTTCAACTTTTTCCTTTAAAGTCAGTCGTTTGCGTTTCTGAGACATCGTAGACACACACTTCTCAAGATAACCACAAAGAATACTGTCTACTGTCTGTCTGCATTTTTAAAAAGAAATACGTTCGGTGTAACATGAAACAATGCACGCTAGTTCAAAATACTGGCCATTGTTGTGTCTAATTCCAGGAATTGGGACCGTTTTCGTTCAGGCTGTCCGTTATTGAGAAGTTTTATTTTCGTTGGGGAGGTAGTTTCCAGTGTCCGCGTCCGTTATTGATAAGTAATATTCCCATGCCATTAAACCCCATGTATTTCTGCCTGGGAATTTTAAAATGTCCGTAATTTAGAGGTGTCCGCTATTCAGAGGTGTCCGTTAGGAGAAGTTTTACTGCATACCGAGTTGTGAGATTGTGCAAATTTAGTATTTTATGTGATTCTCTTAGTGTTTCTTGCGAATTTTACCTCATTTGCATATTTTCTGTGAGGAACACTGCGAAATTAGTAAGTTACAGTCCACTTTAATCACAGATAGTCGAATCGGGATTGCACCTCCAGTTTAAAGTGAGTTATGAACAACTGCTTGGGTCTACCGGGTATCAAACCCGGGACCTCTTGATTACAAGACGACAACGTCACCACTACGCCATTGGGGAGAATATATATATATAAATCCGGGTATTTTTGGAACCGGATAACACAAACCAGAAAATTTTTGGTCATCTCCAGAGACGAATATTATTAAAATCGATTTTCCCTAGGAAATTGCGACATGCGGCAACCCTGCCCAGATTTGACCTCCCGACCCCGAAACTAGAGGCGAAGAAGCAAAGGCTGGCGGAAGAAATCCGAACATGTGAATGATGGGTGGGAAAAAAACACCCTCACCCTGAAAAAAGATGTGGGGAGGAGGACCTTTAAAATGCAGATCTGCACAGATCCAAGTTGATGTGCAAGGCGGGATTTGCATCTCTTCAGCCTCTCCGATCTCCGTGACAGCGCGGTGCCGGTCACGTGCCGGGGGAGACATGATCCCCCTCACCCCCCAAAGGATGCGGATGTCGCAGATACCACGTGGGAGAGTCCCCCCTCCATTCTGGAACACGTTCACACCCGCACGACTGATCGGGCGAGAATTAAAGGGGGAAATCATGTTTGGCATCGGCTCGATTCCGAAAACATCCACCCCCTCGCCCCCGCTTCCTTAGAATCAATCTGCGCCCCCCTCCTCCCCCTCCCCGGAGCAAAAAAGGGTCTAGCGCTGTAGACAATGGTCCGGGAGACACCGGACTGCGGCTCCGGAGCAAGGAATTAGACCGGAAATGAAATTGTAAGGAGGACACGTCGCTGGGGGGTGGACCGACGAGAAGGGGGTGGGGGATGGTTTCGCAACAATACGTTTTAAGGGTAAGATTATTGTGCAGGGAGGGGGGACCGCCCACCCTTGTGGAAAATGATGAACCGCAGGCAGCATTGATTGTCGATTCTTCCCTCACCCCCCCTTATCGTCCTAGCTTTCTTTTTTGTAATTTGATGCTCCGCGTTATGTTATCTGATACTTCGCCCTGACTCAATTTGTCAAACTCGCGGACGGGGTCCAAAATTGGATTTTCACCGTTCTTGCCACTGAAAACTATAATCTTTTCCTGGCCTCTCAAATGGTAGTGGTAGCGCGTCGTCGCTGTAATCAAGGTGTTCCGGGTTCGATACCCGTTGAGAAACATAGTGGTTCGGATTCCACTTTAAACTGTAGGTCTAGTCCCGGTTAGTCTATCTGTGCATGAAGTGAACTTGAGATTCAAATAATATAGGGTGTTTCAGTGACATGTCCTACTTTTAAAATTCGTGCTGGAACTACGACGCGAGGGGTCCCGGGTTCTAAGCACGGCCTGCGCATGGTTGTTCGTGAGTGTCACGAAGCGTTTCCCTGGATGTTCACTATGCGCCAGATTTCAGCGCCACATTTCAACCTGGCGGTGAAAATTTGAACTTTTTTTTTCGTTAGCATTCGCTTTCCCATGATCTCCACTAAATTTCACCACAATCTGATGCTTCAAACGGGCTCTGAATAGAGCAACTTTAATTGTGGCCAACCGGTAGAACTATAGATGGACTTCCTCACACATGAGACGTCTCTTCTCGTCATACACAGTGTGTCCCATAATTTCTCGGACTAGGATGAGAAAATATGAACGGCACCCGCACTGACACTTTTGGGTGTATATTATTCAAACTGCATTCCTTGTGCTTCAATACACTCACACAGCTTGTCAGAACACTTTTGGAAGTCTTTGACGGGTTCAGATACTCTATCTTTAAATGTCTGCAACAGCATCGAAATGGGTTCCTTTCAGCCGCAATTTCAGTTTCTGGGAAAGAAAGTAGTCAGGAGACAGATCAGGGGAATATGGGGATGATCAAGCAGAACAATCCCCTTGGAGGCCAAAAACTGATGGACAATCACAACCGGTGACTTGGTGCATTGTCAATCAAGAGAGATCATGTGCGCTGTTGTCGGTATTGTGGGCGTACCCATCATATTCGCGCCCACAGACGCTTCAAAACCTCAAGGTAGAACTCCCCTGTGACAGTCTGTCCATTGGGAACAAATTCTCTTTGAATGACACTCATGGAGTCGAAGAACGTGATGAGCATCGTCTTGATACCTATGGGACTTCTGCAGGCGAACTAAGTTTCTTAGGTTTTGGGGACCCTTGGCTCTTCCACCTTGGCTTTGTTAACGGCCCATATTTTATACACCATGTTTTGTCATGCCTCGATAGTTTCCAGGAAATTGGAATCCCTGTCCGCAGCCCAAATCAGGTCTCGACAATGTTGAACTTTTTAATTTTTCTGGTCATTGCCTACATGGTGACCTAGGGTGGTGTCGCTTTCGTTACTGTAACTTTTAGGAGGATTCGAATTTGCCAGCAGGAAAGAGAACACATCAGAGATGGTGTGTTTTTCCAAATCATGCAATATGTAAATTCACTACCACATCAATCAGGAAAATTATGGGACACACAGTGTAACCCTGCTCATTCTTGCCTCCATTTTGACATGTCTGTCTCAGTCTGGATGTGGACTCGAAATAAGTCTCCTTATTCACCAGAGCTCAGTTCTTTTAGTTATTGTTCACCAGAACCAAATTATTTAATTAATTGTTCACCAGTACCAAATTCTTGTCAGTAATCGTTCACCAGGACCAAATTATTTAATTAATTGTTCACCAGTACCAAATTCTTGTCAGTAATCCTTCACCAGGACCAAATTATTTAATTAATTGTTCACCAGTACCAAATTCTTGTCGGTAATCGTTCACCAGGACCAAATTATTTAATTAATTGTTCACCAGGACCAAATTATTTAATTAATTGTTCACCAGAACCAAATTCTTGTCGGTAATCGTTCACCAGGACCAAAGTATTTAATTAATTGTTCACCAGAACCAAATTCTTGTCAGTAATTGTTCACCAGGACCAAATTATTTAATTAATTGTTCACCAGAGACAACCAAATTGTTGTCAGTCAGTGTTCGGTTTCAAAAAGAACCACCAAATGTAAGATTTCGCTACTTCTGTGAGTTGCAACCGTCTCAAATGACACATCGTTCCTTTCCTGCATATTTATGAGGAACTCGAAATTGCTGTTTTGATTACATTTGGTCTTTTCCAAAATATTTTCAACTCTCGGGCATGTTTGATAAACTGAATTTCAATTTTTATTTTCTTTTCCATCCACCGGGGGCCAGTTCCATACCCCCGAATCCATAAATATTGAAGTTACCAAACAATCGAGAGTCCCATCACATATGGAGTTTTGCTTGGGGCATTGTTTTTCCACAGTTCCTCTCCCTGATATAGTTTTACATCCATGAATGAAATTCGCATTTTAAGAAGTTTTGCGTATCAATTTTTAAGGTAGCTGAATATTTCTTGCGATCCCTTAGCAAGGGGAGGGGGAAGGTTGGAGTCTATTGTTCGTTATGCATATCTGTCCAGAGACGAATACACACTCTTAGAGCCTTAGGTACGTTTTGGAAAATGATTTGTCAATGTAGGTATCTTTCTTGGTTTTAGAAGAAAATAACTGAGTTTTCCTTTAATGCTAAATGTGGTATCGTATTATCTGTTGAGGTAGTATACGTATGTATGGTTCACATGAAATTTCTTGTCTCTTTATATTGTGTCACAGTAACAGTAATAAGTTACTTTTGGAAGGAATGTAAAATAACTTGTATGGTGTTATTTTCTTTGAGCCATTACCCAACTTTTGCTCCATTTTCCAAAAAAATGAAGGGTTTCAGTGGTTTCTGGCAACGAAACTTTCGTTTGAATAGTCGACAAACAAATGATTATTCACCAGAGCTCAGTTCTTTTAGGAATTGTTCACCAGGACCAAATTATTTAATTAATTGTTCATCAGACCCAAATTCTTGTCAGTAATTGTTCACCAGGATTAAATTCTTGTCAGTAACTGTTCATCAGAACCAAATCCTTGTTAGTAATTGTTCACCAGGATCAAATTCTTGATAGTATTTGTTCAACAGAAACAATTTCTTGTTACTAATTGTTCACAAAGATCAAATTATTTAATTTATTGTTCATTAAGCCCAAATTCTTGTTAGTAATTGTTCACCAGGACCAAATTATTTAATTTATTGTTCACCAGTACCAAATTCTTTTTAGTACTTGTTCATCAGGACCAATTTTTTAAATTTATTCTTCACCAGAACCAAATTCTTGTTAGTAATTGTTCACCAGGATTAAATTCTTATCAGTAATTATTCAACAGAACCAATTTCTTGTTAGTAATTGTTGATTGATTGATTGAGTTAGTGTTTTAAGTTCACTTTATGCACAGAAAGGCTAATCAGGACTGGACCTACAGTTTAAAGTGGGATCCGAACCACTATGTGTCTCCATCGGGTATCGTACCCGGGACCCCTTCATTACAAGGCGACAACGCTACCACGGCTCCATGTTAGTAATTGTTCACCAGGATCAAATTAATTGTTCAACAGAACCAATTTCTTGTTAGTAACTGTTCACAAGAATCAAATTATTGTTATGTTCAACAGAACCAAATCCTTTTTTTTTCTTTTTAAGCAATTGGTCGTCAGAACCCATTTTTTTTTAGTAATCGTACAATTGGTTAAATTTATCAAAGAATTTGGTCAGAATGACCAAATGTAGGTAAAAAGATAAAGTTTCCCGTGCATATAGCACCGTGCCATGAAGGCACATTTTAGAGGATGTGGGGATAGGGTTCCCACACATTCTCGATCTCGGCTATTTTGGAGGTGGTGTGCTCAGCATCACGCTCTGGTCGCTCCAAGAATCGACTGTCCATTCACAGAAAAGTGACATCAAATAGGAATCCAGCACTCTCCTTGGCGGAGCGGTTAGCACAGCACGCTACAAAGCCAAGGTTCCCGGGTTCCAATCCCGGTCTGGGTTTTGGGTGTTCCTCGTGTGTCCCTTCATCAATTTTATCATATCATCGCTCACCCTTATCTTTGCGTTTAACCAAAAGTGGCATATATGCGAAATAAAATAAAACCAATCAATAAATCCAGACCAATAGAGAGACTGTTGCAAGAAGTGTCCATGAAAAGGAGATGCAGGAACAAGACTTGTAAGTAGGAGGATCATAGCAGGATGCATAGAATAGGATGAAGAGGGCAAAATCTTTGCAGTTCTGGATTATATTTTTTAAAAAGCAATTGTTCCAGGTACCGAAAGAGATGATTAACGCATTTTCATGTAACGAGATCTCTTGGTAGGAGTAAATTCTGAACTCTTCAGGGAGGGATGACAAACAAGGGTTGTAGTGTAAGGGGTGAAGGTCTGTTGTGTGTTTACGGAAGAAGGGTGTCCAGAGTAACAAGTGTTTCACAATCTGGACTGATTTTTAATGCACGTGTGTCTGTGGCGGTTGTTTTCCAACATCTGCTTGTATTGGTTCGATAAGTCATCAATCGTTTCTGCCTAAGTCAACAGTCTAGCAGATCCAATCCGGTCGAAAGGCCAAAAGCTGTAAGTGGCACCGTTAGCGTTTATAGAAGTTATCTTAAATTGTTCTCCCGATGGCGTTATGCCCCTTGTAGTGTATTTTACATAACTTCATGGCACAGTCTCAAGTGGATTTTATTGGCTGCAAAGCCAGACAACAGAGCCTCGTTAGTCTGCAACCAATGCGATGCAAGGTGTACTGCGTGGAAGTGAGATTAACATTTTTTTTTTTCGATCGAGCACTATTAATCGACATGTTAAAATATGTGTTGGCCATGTCTCTGAGATAAACCAAAGATCTACGTATCTGAACCGAAAGGGATAAAATTGAAGATTTATCATATACGAGGGCTGGGGCGTAAGTCATGGCAACTAATTTTTTCATGTTGTCAGTACAGAAACAAAATAGGCCTCTATACCATCACGTGTGGGTAGGTACATCTCACGTATCACGGCGATGGCCATTTCCTCAGTCCAACACCGTCTCCCTCATCATTGACAGCGTGTTGTGGACACTCTTGGGGACTACTTTGAGGGTTCGTACATTACCAGCCCGAGCCAGTAACGAATGGTTACGCTTCACGTTTTGGGTGCAATGACGTGTTAGCGTTAAAGTGAATGTATCGCTTGAATGTCAAGCCACGTTAAGAACGGAACAATAGTGTTGCAATATGCATATACGTGTTTAACACCGGAACAAGAACAATATCTAGGTACATGGGTTTATAGCTTTTAAAGGAGAAAACATCTTACATCAGGAAATGCGCATTTGTGCGCTCGATTTCGCGTGTTCGGTTTCTGACATTGTTCCCTATCTGCATATTGCAACACTAGCGCATAGATTTGAATTTCGTTTCAATGGTTAAATTCACCTCTTACCGCCATTTCGTTATCATGAGGTAAACAAGCTATTGACTACCCTTGTTCATACAGCGATTTCGGGTTCGATGCCCGGTGGAGGAACATAGTGGTTGGGATCCCACTTTAAACTGTATGTCCAGTCCCGATTAGCCTTGTGCATAAAGTGGACTTAAAATATCAACTAAAAAAACAAGAACTCGTACAACGATTTATTTGCGCCTCTTTGGTTTTTGTACTGACAATGTAGCCTTGTGACCAAAATACGCATTTAGAACGAAACTTCCCTACCAACCTCTAGTACTTCCCTACCAACTGCTGGTACTTCCCTACCAACACCTGGTACACACGACCTGCCTTGTTCATACATTGTTCAATTCCATAAAGTATTCTCTTCCATTTGTATATTTCGAATTGTTGTGTCGGTCCTGCATTCTCGTGGGAAAGATAATAGTTGCCATTACTTATGCGTCGACCCTCGTATATTTTGAGTTTTCATTATTAAAAAAAAAACCACTAATTGGCTCTTCATGTGTACTTCCTCTGTCATATGCATTCATTGACGATTGCATTTCCTGGGTAATGCCATCATGCTCCAACGTGTGGTATGGATATAACGCTCCTTCTTGTCTAGCGCCACCCACAAGAACCAAATGGCGAACGTGTTGTCAGCCATGACTTCGTAGGTGTTCCATTCCAACAGAGAACATTGATAACAATGAAGACGAAACAAAGGGACGACAGAAGTAACCACGCCGACAGATTGGTCGACATGGATGTTACAATACCTCCCCGCTCTTCCCCTGTTTCCATCCCCTCTTCTTCTGTTGAGCCCTAGATGGCATTGTGGTCGGGCTATTTGTCAATGACCGTGTCAGTATCTGTAATGGTTTCTGGTGATGGATTGGCTTGGGAACCCTTTCATTCCAAAAACCTCTTTTATTGGCTTCATCTCTCCTGCTGCAAATGTCTACGTCTCTTTCTTCCCCCTTCCCACCTCCAAAAGGGTCTATTCTTACTTGCTTCTTCAAGTGTCCCGAGCCATCAAGACTCATCCACTTTACCCTTTGTATCACTGATATCCACAAAAAGAGAGAGTACAAGTATTGGGAGAGATCTCGGTTTCTTCTCTGTCTGTCTGGTCGTCGGACACAAAGACATTGGCGCCAAAGTTCCGATTCGCACGTCTCGACACGATCTGCTTCCCAAAGTGGCTCGTCGAAATGATTCGTTTCTGGACGAACCGTTCACGTGAACGATTCTTCCGAATCATTATGAACCGTTTCCTAATAACTGAAGCAATCTCAAAATTTTACTCAGGTTATTTGGGTGAGATTCGTTCCTGGACGAACTGTTCATCTAAATGAACCGTTCATACCAGTTCTTTATGAACGATTCCTAACAAAAATTAATGTTTCCAGCTTTCCAAAAATTAATAATGGTGATTTCATCTCTATCAGTTTCAAGTGTTTATTGCTAGACTTCCTGGGGAGTCATTTTTGGGAACAATTACAAATTACATTATACTTAAGACCAATTTCGGCCAAAGTTTTTCACGTCACTAGAACCTACTTCCAACTTAGATGTTCGAACTAATCAATAGCCTATGTCTCGACAACTGTAGGAACATGCATGACAGGACTGTCAGATTAAATTATAGAATGTAGTCAAGTATCTTCACTTGGCCGTATCAAATATCTATCAGCACACATTTATTTCTTTTGAAACTTATGTAAGGCAATATCCTTTTTTGTAAAATGCAAATCAATCTTTCAAAAAGTAAGAAATAACAAATATTTATTGAAAATTAGAACTACTTTTTTCACGTGAATATGATTCTACTTGGCGCGACATCTTTCCGTGCATTTTACGAACCATTCATTGGGACACTGGTACTCGGAAACTTAGATGTTAGACTGAAGTGTCTTATTTTTTATGTCACGCTCTATCGTTGCTTGGCCAACCTCGGTAGAGGAGTGGTTAGCAGCACGCTGCGATATCAGGGGTCCCGCGTTTGAATCTCGGCTGGAACATGATCTTTTTTTGTGTCCGTTCATCAATTTGATCATCTTTACGGTTAGCCAAAAGTGGCAGAAAAGCGAAGTAAATAAAATAACCAATGAATCAATCGAGGCAAGGCAAGGTGGTGTTGCGTTTTTTCTTTTCTTTTTAGTAATACATGCTCAATTTTATCATCATTCTTCTGGTATCTCAAATATATGTGGAAAATGTCAATATCCAGATTAGGCCCAGTTCTAGTCCAGAATATACACTTATTCACGATCAAATAGAAACGTTCCGTTCACGTGAGCTATACTGACCGCAGGCCCTGTTCAGTTCACCAAACTTTCTGGGGGTGCATCGATGAGTGTCAACAGCCTCAGTTGCGAAGTAAAAGCTGTAGGGTAACATCGCTCTTCCGTTACAATGTTGCCAAGCGTACGCCTGTTTTTGTCAGTTGTTCTTATTGGCTTCTTTGTAGTGTTTTGTGTACTATTGTACAACTTTTATTCAATAACGACGCTGACCAACTCTCCCGTTTTGCAGTACGTTTGGCAACATGCTGTGTATCCGACGCTCATATGTTTTGTCCCGCCAGGAACTTTCGGTGTGCCTTGTGACACGAAAATGCCCGATGTCAGTCGAAGAGAATTCAACTGATCGCTGATTCGTTGTTTCCCAACCGCCAGTTGGAATGTCCGAAAAGTGATCCACAGAATGTCCAAAACATATCCTTCCTGGATGTCTACTGGATATCCAGAACTTCGGCACGAATATCCAGAAGATATGCATTTGATGTCTCCTGGATATTTGTTTTCTGTATGGGTTTCTGCATCTGATATTAACTTATTTAGGGAAATCAGGATAAATTGGCGTATAAGCTACAACAACCCTCCCATGGAACGCCAGTGACTGGCACGGGTCCCTAAATTGGACCGAAGTTAAGAGATCCTTTGTAGGGAAGAAAGCTAAAACGGTCCACCGAAGCAACTTCGTGGGAGAGCTGAAATTATATGCAAGATACATGAAAACATGCGTCACCTGCTTAAAAAGCACAGTGAGTAACCTGTGCAAAAGACCGTATTGCTTCGCACAAGGCCGTTGCTGTCGTGAGCCAACGGACCACGCTAAGATTTGGCTCAAAGCCAGGAAAGGCTTGAAGAAGAAAGAACAGCCCCTAACGTAATTTCATCTGCCGATATCTTTCAGAGGATGAAGAAAGTGTTAACAGGTGTTCGGCCACTTGTTCCCCACCCCCACCCCCCTTTCCTCGAGATGATCTGTGTACTCTGTCGCCGCTGAGTGTTTGTCGAAGGGAGATTAAAAGCAACGCTAGTCCCCTTGACAAACGACGGAGTTAACGCCGCGAAAATCCTCGTGTCAATACCGCGAAGGAAGCAGACGTGATGTTTGATACGTGGCGGGAATTGCGTCCTTTTTTTTTTTAATCCTGTGGTCGCATTAATTCCCTCCCTGGTCGCTTAGATTTCACTCTTCCGTGCAAGAGAAATCAACGACATTGTACACAGTCAGCTTTTTCCTATGAGCGCATTCAATGCGAGTGTAGCATTTACAACTGCGCACATGTTTCCACCAACCTAACGTTTTTTGTCGTTCTGCGCATGCTGTAATATGATGTTTGCACCAATGCTCCTCCCATCGAGAGTTTTTTGTTCTGCGCACGACATTGCGCATACAGTGTTCGTCTGCAAACGTTGTAGCTTCGAAGAACAGGTGGTGTGCAAATGAAGCAATACGTTAAAGATACCACATAACAATACTGTCAGAAAATGAATTGGGATTGCGTAGAGGAATCGTGACCATATGCTTTCCTAGGAATTAAACTAAGCTAAATTTTACTAAACTGTATGTAAATTATTATAAGATATCGTGATCACGGTTTTACTCACCCGCACTTTTTTGTCACATCAACTAATTTTAGTTAATAGGCTGATGACCTAAACAGATTAATTGGTTTTTATGTTGTGGACACATCAGCACTTTATCACCGTCATACAATACGGGGATAAGCCCCTTTACAAGAAAATAAAATATGTTTGTTAAAAGTTGTGTACTATGCGGTAGTGAGGTTGAATTTTGGGTGTGTGCAGAAAAGGATACCCCCCCTTACACCCCTAAATGAATTTTGAAATG
The DNA here is from genome assembly GCF_977018435.1 of Lepisma saccharinum. Lineage (NCBI taxonomy): Eukaryota > Metazoa > Arthropoda > Insecta > Zygentoma > Lepismatidae > Lepisma > Lepisma saccharinum. The sequence goes on from NC_139235.1 coordinate 6,177,424, forward strand.
CTAGTTACAAATACAGGGTGATTAAAAAAAACTTGACATTTTCACAATACATGAATAGATAGAAAGACTCTCAATGGTCGCAGACGATGAACAGACCTCAAACTTTTGTCTTGCAGAACTCAACACGCATTTTCTACTGCAACTAAATTAGATGAAATGAAACTTTTAAGATTCACTTTTCACGGTGTCCCAGCGCCACCAACTCGGGTTAAAGCTTCTGAAACACTGCAACAGGCTTCTTTACCGAAATGCGCATCCACCACACAATAACTATCTGCGATTGTAACAACAATGTGACAAATGCTGATGCCGTGGCAGGTAAACGAGAGGATAGTTTCGAATTCACGGCGCGGATTAGGAAAATAAAAGGGGGCTGTCGGTGCTTTCCCCCTTAATATTGACAGGTCGAAAATGGGGTCAAATTTACCCTAAACGGATGACGAGAACAGAAGGGGTCGATTTGAGATTAGTTCGACCGAGCGGCGAACAGGATGAATGAGAGAGGGATGGGGGGGGGCTAACTTAACCGACGATGCCCCGCATGCATTTCATTTGATGTCCATCTGTCAGAATCCGTACAGGTGTTTCACTCAGGGCCCCGTGTGTATTAAATTCATAGGAAGCTTTGACAAATGTTGGGCGCGGAAGCCGGAATGGGAAACGGAAAAGCAGGGGGCGGCGGGGGGAGTAATGAATATCCCCCCCCGCCAATAATGCAATAGCGAACGGGAGGAGAATAGGTGAACAGGAGCATCGGTTGCAATTTACGATTCGCGTCCCATCATGCATAGCGGTTTTGTTTCGCGATGCATGATGGGAAGAGGTAAGGGGGGGGGGGCGAAACAGTTGCTCCCGCGTCATTAGGTCAGGTACTGTATTAAATCGAAATTCACGTCGCGACCGGGTGCGTTAATTTGATTATTCGCCTTTTTGCTAAAAAAAACCACTTGCGCCTGGCGTTTCGGTGCCAGCGAGTCTAATGATATGAATGGAATCATCATTTGTCCATGTGCAGGCATTGACGTCACAATTGTGTTGCCGTGTTTTCCTGTACTGAAACTCTGTATTGGCACGGAAATTTAATAGCTAGCTTTCACCACCGGAAAAGCACACTCCTAACATTTAGCTCGCTATGCAGCGAAGCTACGTGCTGTACAAATTGAGCTCCGATAAGAACTGAATTGTGTTAAAGGGGATGCACGCAGCTATTTGCTTGTCGATTTTTTTTTTTTACTTCGGTCGGGACTCGAATGTAGGACCTTGGCAGTGATGGATTGTTTAATGATTTATTTGTCTTATTTTGGATCGCTTTTCTGCAGTTTTTGACTAATCTTGGCGATGAATGATGATGAGATGCATGAAGGGACAATCACATACGCGGACGACACAACACGAATCCCACATACGATTATAACGCTGCGAGTCATGGTGCCAGAGCTCCGCTAATGTATAGTACAAAAATGAAATCCAGCATGCACTGCTTGAAAGGGGGGTTGACATTTTAGTGTCACGCCTGACATTTTAGGGTCAAAATTACCCTAATTAATGCAATTTTAAAGATTTCATTTTTAGAAATATACTTAATGTGCACTATGATCACTTGCTGTTAGGTACAAGTCGTTCTTAACCTAACTACAGTGGAAGTTGTCAACTGATTACTGTAGATGTCTTTGACAAATAACTTGAGCAACAATTTTCAAACAGATGGAGGTTTGTTACATCCAGCCACAAGGGCTTTTAGGCAATACTAAAATTTTCCAAGCAAAATCTCAATAATGATTGATTGATTGAATTGGTGTTTTCAGTCCATTTTATGCACAGTAAGTCTAATCGGGACTGGACCTACAGTATAAAGTGGGGTCCGAACCACTTTGTGCCTCCACCGGTTATCGAACCCGGGACCCCTTGATTACAAGGCGACGACGCTACCATTGCGCCATCGTGGAGGCCTCAAAATCTCAATAAACCCCATTAAATTCAGAACAGTAACTACACACATATTGACTTCAACAACCTGATCCGGGTTCAGAATCCCCAAAATGAGCAAGAACATATTTTAACTACCAACACTTAAACCCAGTAACTTATTGCTACCCGTTTTACTCCTCAGCTCAGCCTGCAACAGTCTGCTATGAAATGGCGCGCTCAGAAGCCACCACCACTCCTCTCTCCTCATGCAAGTCACATGACTACTATATTGCTGCCATCTCTCGGAGACACTGCTAAACTACCAAATGGTAGCATATGGTTATATGCACTTAATTGTATTTTATATTAATAATTATATCTCTCTTCACGCATGATCAAATATTGAAATTTAGTAAAGAATGATAAATTGACAGGGAGGCTGTTGAAGATGAACGGTAGAAAATTGTAAATATTACAGTGATTTCAGCGTAAAATGGCGGTTATTATTATTATTTTTTAAGTGTATACACACGTCTATCTGAAATATGGCCCAACGACACGATCGGTGAACAAGGGCTGTTTTTTCCCCTGATTAGTACCGCGAAAATTGCTCAGCTCATTCGCAAAATTTTGTTCCCATTTCGAGCTTGTTCTACCGCGCAGAAAAATTCCGCAATCATCGCTCGGTTTTTAAGCAGCAGATACGCGAAACGGTCTAAATTAATTTGGAGAGGCGATGAGACGAAGTAATGCGAAATTTAACGCGATGAAAGCGCGCTACAGTCGAACGAAAAAAAAGAGGGGATGAGAAAAAGAGAACCCGCTCCGAAGCGGGAAAAAAAAGAAACAAAACACAATCATCGGGGAAATAACAAGAGTGAAATTGGCGCCCGGATCTGATGGCAAAGTATCGACGACGACACCTCATCGTCGCTAATTGGGTGATTGAAAACTCCCTCTGGGTGAACGAGGAGGGAGGAAATTGTGCGACAGTTCAAAAATCTATTGTTCTATTGGCGTTACGTGTTTGTCACGCCGGGAGGGAGGGGGGGATATTTATTGGATGTGTGGGAGCTCTCCCCACAGTGTCGTGCCTCGTATTTCAAAATATTTGGATATTTCGTTGCATCGGTGGATGTCAGGGTAAAACAGTCGAAAGCTGCTGGATGGTACAAGGAAGGGACTTCATATAATCAGGTTATTTTATGTTGATTGATGCACTAAAGTGTGTTTTATTGATTCTTCAAAGAATCAGATTCACATTTGATGCATTTGGGTGTATTTTTGTATGTCGTGAAAGAAACACCAAAGTGCATCATTTGATTCAAGTGAGGATTCCTTTCAGCCGAGATGCATTTTGATGCACCTTGTTGCGTTTTGATGCACAAGAATGCATCTTTCTTGATGATGCACTTCAACATTTCGTCTGAGCTACATAAACTCTGTAGCTCAGACCAAACGTTTAAGTGCATCATCCGAAAAGATGCAGAAAGATGCATCAAGGAACATCAACTGATGCATTGAAGTGCGTCTTGGCTGAAAGGAATCCTCACTTGAATCAAATGATGCACTTTGGTGTTTCTTTCACGACATACAAAAAATGTACCCAAATGCATCAAATGTGAATCTGATTCTTTGAAGAATCAATAAAACACACTTTAGTGCATCAAAAGATGCATTCTGGTGCATCAATCGATATGTTGCATTTAGTTTTCTGTGTGATGTCGGGATTTGAACCCGGAACCCGCGTCGAAGCGCGTTGTGATGGGCACGGATGTCGACTTTATTCGCACCTGAATGTTTTTGCAACCTTCATCGAGATTAGGCAATGACGTACCCTCATCCGTTTTCTTGCCTCCAAGATGGCGTAGTGGTAACGTACGTCGGCTTGTAATCAAGGATTTCCGGCTTCGAGACCCGATGGAGTCACATAGCAGTTCAGATCCCACTTTAAACTGTAGGTCCAGTCCCGATTAGTCTATCTGTGCAAAAAGTTGACTTAATCAATCAATCAACTTTTGGAATGGAATAGAATAAAAGTTGTTGTTCTTTGTAGACTTTTGACTACTTAATTCTAAAATAACATTGATGTTTCTTGATTCTATAATGTTTCCATGTTATGCACTGTAAATAGAAATGAAGTCACCTGATAAGTAAGCAAAGATAATAGTAGGCAAGTTCAATTTGTCCATCACTATGTTCATTCTATTTATTCTACCCCGCGCTGTTTTAAAAAATGGAATTCTGTTGATGTGAAGCACATGTTATGTTCTGCTTAGTGTTTTTTTTTTCATTTCACACTAGCTGATTACCCGGCGTTGCAGTGGTATTTATTTATCCCAATCTTCTATTAGACAGGAAAGTAATGCATTCTAACTATAGTGTAAAATGAACTTGGAGTCGAACGGCATTGGGAGTGTCACTAATCATCTTATCGACCCCAAAAACTATGGATTCCACATTAATAGTGGTCGTTTTCGATTATTTTTACATGTCACCCCCACCCCTAGGGGTGCCACTGTAACTAATTTTATTTACAGGTAAATGTCATCGTGAATGTCACCAATTAGCTTAGCGACTCTGAAAACTATAGATTCGACACTAATGTAAGTCATTTCTGATTTTTTTTCACCCCCTGTCACCCCCCCCCCCCCCCGCCGCCGATAGGGGATGAACTTGGAGTTGAACGGCATTGGGACCGTCACTATTCATCTTAGCGACCCAGAAAATTATGGATTCCACAATAATATCGGTCGTTTACATGTCACCCCTTCCTACCCCCACCCCTATGGGTGCCAGGGGTGTCTTACCCCCACAGTATTTCTTTCCAGATTGTAAGTCATATGTGTTCCAAGTTCGGTTGAAATCGCTCCAGGCGTTCGAGAGTTATGCCAGAACAAACATACACACGTATGAAAATGGTGACGGACAATTCGCCTACTATTTATTTTGCCGTTGGGTGTACAACGAAAGTGCTTGGCTCATCGGCATTATGGAATTCTTTATACACAGCTTGACTGATTGAATTTGTTTTTTTGTCGCTTTTCTGCCACTTTGGCTAATCGCAGCGATGAAGAAGAGTAATGATGAGATTAAATTGACATAGGGACACACTCAAATAACACCCATGCCCATGCCGGGACTCGAACGTGGAAATTTCAGCGGAGAGTTCGAAAGCCGACCAAGTAACGTGCTTGGGCACCGAACCGTCATTGCAAGTTATTTGCCCCCCAACAATTTACCAATGTGCTGGTTCCGCCCCTGCATGTTTTTCTCTAATTGCAGATAGAGCGATCCTTTCCGAAGACACCCAAATGGAAACCTCACTTCCACGTAGTACACATAGGACTGCGAGGCTCTGGCGCCAGCACTCACAGCCAGTATAATTCTCCATGGGACTTGGCGTTGGGTGTGTTCTGTCCATAGTTTGTGACTTGTCCTTTAATCAACTTAAAGCAGTAAACGTGCAGCAAGTTTTCAAAAATATAGGTTTTCAAACCGATCATTTGAGATATGTATTTTAGGACATGAAATCAAGTAAAATGAACACACTTTGTTGCGCCTTTTTGCACCTTTTCGCAAGATTAGCACCCCTTTTACCCCTTCTTTGATTCTTCAGCACCCTTTTCCTCTCTTTGCTTTCATGTTTTGTTAAAAAAATTGCACAGAAAAATAAATTATTCTCACTCTTCTTGACCAGCTACATAAAATCCTATAGTTTCATTTTGTAGAGCAGAACGAGAGCTATAAAATGGTGTAATATAATCACTGCAGCCCCAATAGTTCCCAAGATAATGTAGAAAAACCCGCGAGAGAAAACCCGAACTTCAACAAAACCTATTCGGCAGAACCACAGTTCTCTACGCGGTCCGCGCGCATTATATAACCACAGTTCTCTCTGCGGTCCGCGCGCATTACTCATACAGATGGCGCAGAAAAAGAGTGCATTGAATAAAGGCATTTTATCAGCATTCTCAGAACCTTTTTTTCCCTTTCCCGACCATACTTTTGCACCTTAAAATCCTTTCCCTACTTATCAGCCATCCTCATCTTCTCATTTTTCCATTCTTCGCTATCTGCACTAATTATGGAGTTATCTCATGAGCCCGGACCTTTGAATCACCTTATTTAAATATAGAAGTTTCTCTTTTTCTAATTGCAGATCCCAAAAGTTTCATCCGTATTAGCATACGGTGAGTAACAAATATTCATATTTTTTAATGTCTTGAAATAAGGGGAGTGGGTTGCCAAAGCTATGATATACGAGTAATTTCGTTATTTCTTATGTTTGCTGTCCCTCTCTCCAAACTCAATATCCAATGCATAAATGACATCACTGCATGTCTGTCACTTGAAGGAAGAGAAAACTGGGCAGATTGAATTAAATTTTATTTGGAACCGGCAGGAAATGTCCATTGTCGCCCGAAATCGCCACCGATTGCTCCCTCCGAAGGCCTTTAAAACAAATTTATTGAGAGTCCGCAGCCAAGGGATGATGAGGGCAAAGTAAATGCGAGGTCGTAACACATAAAGAGCTCAGCGGCGTTCCTAATTACATTAATCCGGGGTCCTAACAAACTTAAAGCACCCGGGGAACATATTCGCGGACTCACATGCTCGCACGTCCGACTACAAAAGGCGAAATAATCCTGGATACAATTAAAGGCCTTGCCATTACGTCCAAGTAGGCGCCCGGCAACCTGATGGGGAGGAGGGGGGGGCGCTGGATGGTGTACCCCCCGCTGCTAAGAACATATTCACACGAAGACGGCCGCATAAACCATACCTCGGAACGAAATGGTAACGCGCTGAGGTTTTCGCACGGTGATTGGTCGCGGGCCAGAGTTGCTAACCGTTGGAATGTGTGACCAAAATTTGCAAGCTTTGGGGATGAATGTATATGCAAAATTGAAATCGTGGACTGTTTTTGGCGATTGTATCTTGTTGTGTCAAAATTCTGTTTTCTGAATAGTGTATTGTTATATAAAAAATCCATTTTCTTGTTGCTTCACAATTCTACTTTCTCATGTCAATTTTTTCCCCCTCCTGAATAGTGTCTTGTTGCGTCAAAATTATAATTTCTGAACAGTATTTCTTCTAGAATTTCTTTCCACCACTGTATGTTCTGGTTCAAAATTTTCTCTAGAATTCGACTTATTGACATGTTTAGAATGTTTAGAATGGGTACCTGGGGGAAACCCTGGGGGGTAAAGGCGGTCAGGGGCGTGATGCTGATCACATCACCCCCACTCATGACCGGATCAAGAAAGTGTGGGGCGTTACCCCCACACCCCCTATACGCCTTCATGGCGTGGTGCTATGCACAGGGGAGCACTTTACCTTTACCTTTTGACATGTTTAGAAAAATCATCTTCATTCGTTAACAAGAAAACTTCAAAACGAATGATGAAGAGGTATCACCTTAGAAAGCCTCTTCACCATTTGTTGCCATGAAAAGTTAGACGCATGATGATACTAATCTTCAAAGCCTCTTCAACATTTGTAGCTAGGAGAACTTGAAGATGAATTATGGAATGATATTACCAAGAGAGCATGTTCAACGTTCCATGCCACGAAACTTCAAAATTATTCGTGATGATTCCCTAGAAAGTATTTTCAACATTTGTTGTGCCATGTAAACTTCAAGACGTAATGATGAAGAAGTATTAACTCTCAGAGCCTCTTCAACGTTCGTTGCCAGGAGAACTTCAACATGATTCGTGAAGCGAATCCCGTGCGGTCAAATCCATTTCTTTTCAGAGCTTTCAAAGTTTGACTTCAACTGACACCCTTGGACAATTCCAGTGAATTCGCTACCAAACGGTTGGCAACCTTGGCACAAGGACAGTTAGAGGGTCGTCAGTGACGGTCATTTGGTTCGATTACGAGTCAGGGTCCGGCCCGGTCGCGGAAAAATCTTCGGTTACGATCCGTGACGTCATCCGCGCTCTCCAGTATGTGACGAATGAAGATGATTTAGTGCGTCGTCGAGGGTTTTTTTTCCCCGCAGGACGGAATGGGTTGGCTTATTTCGGGATGCCGGGACATAAAAATCGAAAGCTGAACTCGTGCACGGTATCATCGTAAGCCGTAAGCACCCTCAGACAATAGTCGGAGGTAACGGGAGGAAGGGGGTGGTTGTTACTCCACCAGCGCACCGACGACAAGGGGGCGAAGTCCGGATTCACACTCTAAGCGTTTGTGCATACTCATCTCTTCGGTTTCATGGCTCGCAAGTCCGTCATGGTTAATGATGCACGCATATATGATCAATTCCACAGAGCAGTAAAACTTCATTGCTTTCAGCGCCGTTTCAATACTCCCGAACGACAAGGAATGCTTCTTCGTCAACGGTGCAAGTGCATTGATTCGTTGCAGCCAAGTATTTCTACGTGGGGCATGAAATTGAATGTTGTGCGACATCCGCGCCATCTGGACAGTCACCAATTTCAACTGAGCACGTAACCATCTGTGAGGATGATCTGTGACGATTACAAAAAAATGTCTATAGCAAGTTTATGAATTTGTTATTTATTTTATACCATTCTGGTTTTAATAATTCGGTTTTTTGAAGTTAAGTCCAGTTAATACAAGGAAAAAGCAATCCCCTTGCCCCAGAGTTTTGAAATTGTCCCGAATGAAAAATCTTCCTATCGATGACACACTTACTGACCATATTTATAACAGCATATGTGCACAAATATTTGTGTACAACGTATCGAGATCCATGCATAAAACATAGTCCGGGTCTCATATTTCACCACGAGGTTATCCACAGTAGTGTATTTCCCTATTCAGCACGCATTGCCCTTAGAGCCATTTAACCGTTATTAATTTGATATTGTAGCGCGACAGATGGGTATTTCGGATGCAAGGGGGAAAACGGAACACTTTCTCCGTGTTAGCTTATTGATACGAATAACTTGAAAGGTGAAGAGGAGGATCTTTCCACTTGGCTGACAAACGTCAATCTTCCCATTGTGTCTGCCAACTTCTGGCAAGCGAGGGATTATATTTAAATCACATGTTAAGCGCGGATTAATAATAGCATTTACCCTCTTCTCTTAAAAGGTAAAAAATCCGTTATTGTCTGTGATCGTAGATCGCCGTGTTGTGAATCATCAATTTCTCGACAGATGGCGTACGTGTAGCTGCTAATTATTATAGAAGTTGATGTGTAACTGAACAGCTTTTTGTATCATCAGTTCATAGCAAAATATGCAATGAAACTGCTTCTCCAATAACTTTACTGGTCTGCTAGTTTTCGCTTCTTTATTTATCAATTAAGGTTTAGATACTTCCAAGTGTTCGTATAAATATTAAATTACATGATAAATAAGTTGCTTTTGTACGTTGCTCTTAACCAATCATCCAGAGGTAAGTTCGATGACGACTTGTTGATGTATTAAAATAAGTATCAACCCTCAGCCTCGCTCTCCTTGCAAATTCCACAAACTTTTACAAATTTAAGAAATACTTTACCAAAATTCACCCTGGTCGGTCATCTGGATTGAGAGTTTCTTCTGCTTGAAGAACGCGGTTCATTTTACTTGAATTCTAACCGATGGTGCAGTTTTAACGTCGTCGCTTTGTAATCAAGGGGTCCCGGGTTCGATACCCGGTGGAGGCACATGGTAATTTCGATCCCATTTTAAACTGTAGGTCCAGCCCGATTAGCCTATATGTGCATAAAATTGACTAGATAGAAAAACTTTTTTAAAAAAAAGAACCTCAAAGTCTAAGTAATGGAGATAGGATACTTCCACCGCACTTTACAACCTGCTATGAAGGTATTATTATTATTTGTAGTAGGTTTACAGTTAAGTTTACAGTTTTGTTTACACTGATTCTCTAACTGGAAAAACCAGCTTTTTGTCGTGAATGTAGAGATAGGTCCCCCACACATTCACGATCTCGGCCTTTTGTAGATATGAAGTGATCGTCACCACGCTCCTGTCGCCTTTATCTCCCAGGTACCCATTGATTAGAGGCTAGGTGAACTCCAGAGCGACTTGACCACATAATGAAGTAAGAAGTAATTTTAACAGTTCGTTTTTGAGTGAAGTAACTGTATGGCAGCTTTCAGACAGAAGTGACAAGCGACTCCAACCTTCGGAAATAAGTCGCACGGCAAACTGCACATGTCGCATGCGTGTCGCTCAGACTGACCCGTTTTCTCAACTGCGTGCATCGTGTCGTCTCGGTCTGTTTTTTAGAGCATGCGCAGTGAATGCTTTTCTATAGACTGGGTGGAATCCTTGTCGCTTGTCGTTCAGGTTTTAAGCATTCGTGTCGTCTGTCGCATGTCGCTTCGGTCTGAAAGCTTCCTAACTCTGGAAACTAAAGAGGACGCTCGCAAAACTTTTACTCTCACATATCACTACTAAGACTGAAGTCAACATTACAGATTTCATGCCTCCCCCTATTACGAGATACAATCTATAAATACCGGTTCCATAACAAACGAAGAGGGGTCATAATCTCTGCTACAGATGTTTTGGATGAGACGGGGAAGGTTCCCAGGGCTGCAATGGATGATAGCTTCCAGCGGGGAACGCCCACATCCATCATTGGAAGAACTGCACCGTCTTCCTTGCTCGCGGCGATGGGACTCTGGTTTTTTTAAGGCCTTCTCCTCCTTCTCTCGTTTCTTTACGAAATTGCAGCTCTCTGTGCCCGGGGCTACGCGTTTGGAGAAACAATGAGGGGATATGTGGGAGGGATTCGTCTGGCCTGGAGCTGTATTGTTGTCTACTTTTACAGTGGTTGGTAGGATTCATTGTTGCTGTGCCTAGAAATATTTCTTTGCCAGATGTCTTTCAGGGATGGTTAGTATAGACGGTATGAAACCAGAGGACCTAGGTTTGAATCCTGAGTAAGGCGTCAATCTTTTTTGATCAGTTCTTTCGGTAAGAATTTACAATACCGGAAGGATCTCCAATTTCTTTCCTACTTCTTATACTCACTAAATATCGAGTCCTGATGACGTATCTGCAGTTAAGATTTGGAAGTGACGTGTAGAAATTGTACATGCACGTGTACACGTTGTAAAATAACGCTCTGAATTACCGCGATCATTCTCCATACACAAACATGGGAATCATGTTTGATGATATGAACAAGTGACGTTCCCCATTCGTTACGCTGTCTACAGCGTTGATTCACTGTTGCTTTGTTACTTGCAGAGCAAAGAATGGCGGAACAGACGAATGAAAAGGTTGTTAATGTGCTACAGTTCTTTAAGTGGGGTGTTGAAGACAACCACGAGGGAGAAGAGCATGTGGAATGCGGACTACTTTGATTAGAGGTAAGTTTGGCAACGTTGCTCGAGCGTTCATTTCAGGAAAATGGCGTCTTGCGAGAGGGAGAAAACATTGCTTGCCGCTCTAGTGCTACAAAACTAACATTTCGTTAATGTATGTGCTCGCAATTGACCCGCAAACCATTCTCTGATATCCCCAGGACCCATTTTCGGTAAGGTTAGGTTAGGCAAGCATAGTTAAAATTTAGTTCGTAAAACAATGCACATATAGCTCCAAAAAAAAATACTAACCGAAAACCACTTAATTCGGCTTATTTTCCAAATTCCAGACGTGACACCCACAATTTAACTTCATATTCGTGGTTACGAGGGCAAAATTGCTTAGTATAACGAATATGAAAAAAAAAAATTGGGAGATCCTTCCGGTATTGTAAATTCGCTCCGTTCTTACTACACTGTAAAACGTTAGCTGGAGAGACGACTGTCTAAAACAGCGTTTCCCAACCGCCGGGACGCGAGACGTTCTCCTGAAGTTGACGACTTGCAGTACGAGCTGGCAACCACCTGGAAATCGCTCGGGCTTCCATTGCAATAGCAGAAAATGCTTTCCTGACAGCGTTGCTTCTCCCCTCCAAATTTTGAAGGTTGGCGGCCCGGTCGTTCTCGGGTAAGAGCTGAAAGGGTGGATTTTTTTTTTCCAGTCTTGTGAATGCGGTTTCATTTCTTGCTCTCTGATCGGCTGTTGGAATGTTACGGTGCTGTGATTGTGAGAATGTCTTATTATGATTATTTAGCGCAAATTTGCTGCTTTCTAATCTAACCTAACCTAACCTAACGTACAGCGCAAGCAAGGGCACCGTAACTTTCCAACAGCCAATCAGAGAGCAAAAAATGAAACCGCATTCACAAGTTGACTGGAAAATTAAATGCGCGAGCTGGCAGCCATCTGGAAAGATGGCCATTCTTTCTGGGTTCACGAGCGATAAGAGGAAATCATTTCTCGCCAGTGCTGGTGACTGGTGAGAAATCAACTGTCACCCGTGCAGCCTTAAGATTTGATTACTACAACCGTGAGGCCGTTATCGACTTATGGCCGGAATGGTGAAGCGACTTGCAGCCCGAGCTGGCAACCACCTGAATAGATGGCCTTTCGTTCGGGTTTCCACTGCGATAACAAATGCTTCCGTGACAGTGGCGGTGAGAGATCAAGTGATCTAACTAGGGACTGGAAGGGGGAGGGGGGCGTGTTTTTATCAAATTTGAGAGGTTGACGGACGGGCACCGCGCGACAATTTAGTTTGTGCACAAATATATTGAAGTGAAAATATTCTGATTAATTGGAAACTGATAAACACAGTGAAACCATCCGTACCCTGCCCAGCATTCTAACCTGGGACGTCTGCTTTCTCACCGCGTTACGCTGACCACTGTGCAACGCAGCCCCTGGACTATCATCATCTTGACGACCCCCGTACAAATTCAGTTACAAGTACTTGGTTTGATTAATTGATTGATTTGCTTTATTTTACTTCGCTTCTTGTGCCACTTTTGGCTATTTTGCGAAGATGGGATGAGTGATATGATGAAATTCATGAATGGACACTCACAAATATCGATGCCCTGGCCAGGATTCGAACCCGGGACCCCTGGCCTCGTAGCTATGCTAACCACTCCGCCACGGGGGCCGGCTAGGCTACAAGTACTTGGCTTGTGTCAGATTTGCTTATACTTCTCAAATCATTCTAGGGTTCTTTGTACCTCCCACAAGCCCTTCACCCTAAAACCGAATCTGGATTTGGAACAAATGCAGATCGATTATGTGCGAAGATGAAAATAGTTTAAGATTTAATTAATGCCTGAAATGTAACCAGAAAAAGAAAAGACACATGTTATCATTGCTGTTTCATTTAGTATGATGTCCTTTTTCAATATAGATACCCTGGTCATGAAATTGTGATTATTATTATTATTATTATTATTATTATTATTATTATTATTATTATTATTATTATTATTATTAAACCAGCCTTCCTCTCTGGAGGAAGAACTGCAACGATATGTTTGTATTTTTCTCCTGCCCAAGTTTTGCAAGTAGCAGGGGAATTGCTTAATTTTTAAATCATCACCGAGAGCCCAAGTTACAACATGATGCGTACTTGATACAGCACTGCTTTTAAGGACAAATATTATACCCTGTTCCAGCTAACTGAGGAGTAGGGCCGCGCATGGCGGCAGAGAAGGAGGAGGGAAATTGAGTGGGCAGAGCCAATGCGAAGCAGGGAAGTCGCGTAACTCCAGTCGCCTCCCCCACCTCCATTACGCAATCCAGTTTCTCTCACTGTTCATTGGTGGAGCCGAGTCGTCTCGCGTCACTACTTGCGAATGGACTTGTTCTCGTTGCTCCAAAGATAACTGGGACAGGGTATAGTTTCGTCTGGGTTTTCAGTGTTATTTTTGCCAATTCTTCACCTCTATAGTTCATGGAATTCACATGGCATTCGCAATATTTAAAAATATCGCTTAACTTCAATGTTTCTTCCATAACAGCCCTGACCACACGCTACGACAACTCTGAACGTAAACAAAGAATATATCCTACAGGCAGCGCGGCCATATTGGAAGCGACACTAGCGCTCAAGTGGTAGGTAATTTCACTTGCGAATTGCCTCATTAAAAAAAAAACGCTCAGCATGTCGCGATTGTGCACGTAATGCCATAAACACAGCTCTAACGTGTTTATTTTTGCCGCTAATGAAGCGTTTACAAGGTCACCGCCTTTTCAGGTACAGAGACCAATGAAGCGTGATCTTTCTCCGAAGCAGTGTCCATCCTCATGTTCCCCAGCGGTCGTTTCTTCTGCCCCTTTTTTGCCTTTGTCTGGGCACCCACTGCACCTGACCATGACCGCTCGGTCTGAGAGAAGTCTGCAGGGGAGTGAGTCACGATGGGGGATGCACCACGAGCTTTCTCGTGAGAGCCTCACGCGGCGAGGTCACTGCAATCGTCTTTGTCTGCACTTGGAAATTATACAGTCAAACCTGTGCGACACGTAATCGCCGCGAGGTTAAATCCTGCCCAAACATGGCAATGATTACCCTGAAGGCGCATGCGCTATTTTTTTTTAATTTGCTGAAACATAGTTCTGCCTGTTAATTTACATAAAAGAGAAGCAACAATTTGTTATTTTAATATGAATACCGTAGATTTTTGTTTTCTTAAGTTTATTTTACTTCATTTTGACGGAGTGGCTATCGCGCCGCGCTACGACCCCACGGGTCCCGGTTTCGAATCCAGACCTGTGCATTGGTGTTTTTCTTTGTCAGTATCCATTCATCAATTTCATCATTTCACTCATCCTCATCTTCGCGATTTGCCAAAAGTGACAGAGAAGCAAACAAAGTTAACCGAATCAATCAATCATTTTCACATCTCACAATGAACACCCATGCCGGGATTCGAACCCAGAACACTTGCCGATCAGTGATGATAAAATTATTGAAGCGACACTAACAGAGAACACCCATGCCGGAACCGGGATTCGAACTTGGGACCCTTGGTTTGATTTTGATTTGATTTGCTTTGTTTTACTTCGCTTTTTGTGCCACTTTTGGTTAATTTGCGAAGATGGGGATGAGTGATGACATGATGAAATTGATGAATGGACACTCACAAATATCCATCCATCCCAGGCTAGGATTCGAACCCGGGACCCCTGGGTGTGCTAACCACTCCGCCACAGGGGCCGGCACGCGGGACCCATGGTGATGATGAAATCGATGGATATTTGCAAAGAACTCTGATGCCGGGACTCGAACCCGGAACTCTTGGATATGTACTAACCACTCCGGCAAGTCAATGGTATATTATTACATGGCTTCTATAACAGGATAATTTCCGAAAATGCGACTGAGGCCCCCTCCTCCCCTCTTTGCCCCCCCCCCCCAATATGCATTTTTAAGGAGAGGAACTGATTATTCATATTATGTTGCTAGAAAACACACTTCCACATTATATTTGTACCGCCAAACCATTACAAAATCACCTAGTGAGCTGCCAAAACCATCACAAAGGGAGGTTTACACTTTGTTAATACCTACAACAGCAATTGTCGAATAACAAAAACATCCACCACCCGATGCTCTATTGACGCCTCGCTTCAAAAGATCTGAATGTGCGCTTGACAGGGATTGTGCGTCACAGTGCGTCAATCTGTCTTGTCATTATTTATCAAAGGACTTTGGCTGGTGTGGCATTGTGGCCTATACCCAGTGACAGTAATTGCGTATTGAGAGTTCACGCAATAATAGGAACGAGAAACAAAACATCAGTTGAGCCAGAGCATTGTTGCCCTTTTGTGGGGAAAGTTGTGGTCCACAGTTCTGGGTAATGAAATGGCGGTGGGCGTCATCAAAATATTTCTCTTTCGTTACCAATCATTTAACTTAACCAATGTTCTGCCACGTACCCCCCCCCCCTCCCAAATTTTCAGGTTTGTTAAAATTTTCAAGTTAGGACACTTTTGTTGACATCCTAAGGCTTGAGGAGCTAAGTAATAAATAATAATATTTATGATTTCGCAAATGTAACAGTTATTTAGCAAATAATCCTGGACACTATTTTTATGGGATGAAAAAATGTTCGACTCTGCCCCCCCTCGCCCAAAGTTAGGTCCTAAGTTACGCTCATGCTTACGGGTAGTGTTCGAGATTGGACCGTGAGGGAGATTTCAGACCGAAGCAACACGGGACAAGTGTAGCTTGAAAACGAAGCTTCAAGGATAAATTAGAACTTTTGCACCCACGTAACACGGAAAGCTGCACGTGTCGCTCACACTGAGGCGTTTTCTAAAGGTCTCACTTATCGCACAACGCTAGGACAACCTTGCGTTCTGACGTCAACGGTGATAGCTTCTATTGTTAGGCTAAATGTCTAAGTTGTTAGGTCAGGCTACTTAGGTATAGTTCTCTTAGCAAAAATAATAACTTTCTGGTTAATCCCCGAAGTATTTCATTGTACTTAAGCTAAGAAAACTAAGCTTAACTCAACAACGAAGGCGTACCGCAATGACGTCAGAACACTGTGTTCAAGTTGAGTGCGATAAGTGCGTTCCTTGGACATTTAGGTTCAATGTACTAAGGAGCCAAACATCACATACACGACAGGCAGCTTTCCGACCTAAGCGACACGGGGTTTCACACAAACTACAAGCGACACTACAAACTCCAGTCTGTGAAGAGCATTCCTTGAGCATTCGCGATCACTAGACTGAGGCGACACGATGGACGATGACTGGAGTTTGCAGTGTCGCTTGTCGTTTGTGTGAAACCTTGTGTCGCTTCGGTCTGAAAGCTGCCTGCTATGTGTGTGATGTTTGGCTGCTAAATACATTGAACCTAAACGTCCAATTTGAAAACTTGGTACGAGGGCCACTATTTATATTTTGAGCCTTGGCAACACTGATTGAAGTTAGGCGCGATTTGACGTTTGCACAGAATCGTCTGGCATTATTGACCATAACGTACTTCAAATGTTTTGTCAATAGCTTCATTTGTGTTGTTTATGTTGCCTTGGAGATTGCGCGACAACAATAAAATGGAATTAAGTCGTGAACATTTTCGTGCGATGATTTTTTACGATTTTCGACGTGGATTATCAAGACAAGAGTGCATCGATCAATTTACTTCCACATTTGGCGATGAAGCCCCATCCTCTGCCACTGTGAAACGCTGGTATAACGAATTTAATCGTGGCCGCCATTCGCTCACCGACGAGATTCGCGAAGGTCGTCCAAAATCAGTTGTTGTTCAAGAAAACATTGATGCTGTGCAAAACCTAATACTGCAAGATCGTCATGTGACATACTGTGAGATTGAGGCAACCATAGGCATTAGTTCCACCAGCATATATAAAATATTACATGATCATTTAGCTGTGAGAAAGGTATATTCTCGTTGGATCCCACACAATTTGATAAAAACTCAAAAAGACGCTCGCGTCAATTGGTGCAAACAAATGCTCAATAAATACAATCGTGGTGCTTCAAAAGACGTATTTAAGATTGTAACAGGTGACGAATCATGGATATATGCATATGAGCCGGAACGTAAACAGCAGTCGACTGTGTGGGTGTTTCAAGATGAACCCAATCCAACAAAAGTTGTTCGCGCTCGAAGCACATCGAAACAAATGGTCCCCTGTTTTTTCGGGAAAACTGGTCATGTGGCAACTGTGCCTTTAGAGGAACGTAGAACGGTCAACTCTGAATGGTACACAACAATTTGTTTGCCAGAGGTCTTCGGTCAAATACGGAAAACAAACAAACGCCGTCGGATCATTCTTCATCAAGACAATGCCAGCTGTCACACATCTCGTCTAACAACAGACTTTATGAACAGTCAAAAAATCGAATTGATGGGTCATCCGCCGTACAGTCCTGATTTGGCACCCAATGACTTCTTCTTGTTCCCGAATGTCAAGAATAAATTGCGTGGACAACGATTTTCGTCGGCGGAAGACGCCGTTGATGCGTTCAAAAACCATATTATGGAGGTGTCTCAAGAAGATTGGAAAAACTGCTTTGACAAATGGTTCAAACGAATGCGAAAGTGTATTGACCATAAAGGAGAAAGAATACTTCGAAAAACAATAAAGCAGTTTTCAATGCCAAATTCCTGTTTTTCCATTGTTAGGCTCAAAATATAAATAGTGACCCTCGTAGATATCGATTCGTGTTATAATAAACCTTAAGAATATATTCATATTGATTTAAAATATACGCTTTTGCATCACTAATTTACATGGAGAGACAACAACGGTCGTACATTTCCGTGGTACGGAGATACTTTCGTTAAGCCATATTACACAGATAAATGCAGATACTTTCTCCTGTAAAATTTAATTTTTTGAGATATTCCCCTCTTTCCAGGAGCCTCTCAATTGTCCGTTGGAGCATTCAGTGAATCATCAGCGCCATCTCTTGACGGAACTTTTATTTAAACGCCATATCTTGTAGTAACTAGAAAACTGAGACCTGGCCTCGTCGCATATCTTTTCCCACTATTAGTGCATTAGGAATTCAAAATTGACGATAACCTTTGCAAAAGATACGCAGAGTCACCTCTATTAACCCTTAGGGAGAGGCACGCGAGAACAATTTTCTAAATCGCTGCTGGAAAACGCTAAACGACCGGCTACTTGCAATTTCGTCTTCCGTCCTTTCGGATTCGGCGTTTCTTTACCGTGACCACTGCACTCTCTGTAAAACACCCCTTGCACCGGGCGTCCCTATCGAGGCATTAGGATCGTACGTGCTCTCATGATCTTATGTAATTACGGGACAGTGTGTAGAGGGCGATTACGTTACAACGAGTAACTAATGCCTTTTCTTCTACCGTATTTCGCTTACTTCGAGCTTCCATGTGCGATGACCACGGTAATAAGAATAATAACATCTCCCTTTCTTGTCTCTCAGATAGGCAATCGTACTGGAAAGCAGTGTTGCCATGTCAGCTGCTTGAAAACTCGGATTAGATTTTCTAAGGAAACCAGGAGAGAATATGCAGGGTGTTTCACTCGATCTCGGCCCTCGGCCCCTATTTTCGCTTATAGAAAACAAACTATTGGTCATAATGTAATTAAATTTGCTACGGACATAGCTTGGTGTATGAGAAGCATGGTGACGTCATTGCAGATGGCGCCACAGTCTTTCTGGTCCTTGCGTGGGCATGCGAGTGCGACGTGTGCTTTCAGTCCGAGTTCTTGGGCCCTGCTGCTGTGACGCAACTGATAGTGGTTCGTGTTTATTCGGGATCGGTTGAAGGTTCGTGCTTAGAATCAGTGGTTCGTGATTACAGTGCAGTAACAAGGCAGTACAGTATGAGTTTGTACTCGGTCGAACCCAACAAGCCACACGGCCTATCATGGAACTGTAAGACAGCATTGACGCTGTGTTCTTTAACATGAAGAGCATGTTATGATTAGCATGTATTGATGCTAATGGTGACCATTTCCAACACTCGCTGTGACGTCACCATGCTTCTCATACGCCAAAGTATGCCCGTAGCAAATTTCATAACATTATGACCACGAGTTTGATTTTTATAAGCGAAAATCAGGGACCGAGATAGAGTGAAACACCCTGTATAAAGTATATGTTGTTTACGAATATAAGCAATTGCATAAAAACACACAGTAAACTATCATACACAGTCTGCAGAAATGTAGTACTGTTAATCGGAGGTTAAAATGCCTGTAATTTACAACCCCTTGGTGGTAGACAACCCACATAACGGTTAAAATCAATGACTGGGGAACATGATTTTTTTGCAAAAGAAATAACACCGAAAAATGTGAATTGCCGCAAAAAATGTTTATGAATGTGCAGTGACATATTCTGAAAACATTTTTCACCCAACGCGAATTTGGAACAAAATCGGAATTGTGGCCTTTTTGCGAATTTCAACACATGTGCCCAAACAACAAAAGATGCCGCGAAAATCCAACATCTTGTGTTTTAGGCTTTAAAAAGCAAAATGTACCATATTTCTAAATGTTTGACGCGCACGTTTTCCAACATTTTATACAAGAGAAATTTATAATGCATGTTATACAGGGTGGCGCACGAAAAAGTAGTCGCATATGCTGCTGACCCGGGCTACTTTCTCGTGCGCCACCCTGTGCATGGAATAATTCAGACAGCTACATGAAACTATATGTAAATGGATGCTTCCCACGTTTTTGGTGATGTTCGTAACAACACTCATCCTCGTTTTCGCGATTAGCCAAAAGTGGCAGAAAAGCGAAGTATAATAATCCAAATCAATGTCTTCCATCAAAAGTAAGAGTACGAAATACATTACAGTCAGGCATACCAAAAATATCACGAAATCGTCCGATAAATCAAATGACCTGGCCACACTGCATCACAGGGGGTCGCCTGACGAGAAGAGCATTGCTCTCCGGCGTTATCAATGCCCAGTTTGCTTTGTTCGAAACGTGACTCCATAACACCTCTCCTTTCCTTCTCCCACTAGAAAACTAAAACAAAAAAGGGGGGACCTGGCTCCATTTGTGGACGCTGTCTGTTATGACAGAAAATTATCAGGTAGCTGGCTGTCCCTTCGCAGTCGAACAAGACAAACAATCGACTGTCTGGGAGGATCACGTGGCACAACCGGAACATCCCGTGGCTGTGGAGTTCGTGATAGCGAGCTATTACCAGAGAAGCCATAACAAATATCGGTTGTCCATGAAAACAATATGAAAGCATCGATCACCGAACTGTGGAAAGGTTTCTTAGAAGCGAAGCTAACATGTTTAAGTATTGGCGGGGGGGATAAAACTATATGAATAACTATAAAACTATAAGAATAACTCCGTGAACTACGATAAAAGAGGTTTTACGTACGCAATGAGTCAGGGAAGAAAGTAGTTTTCAAAAATCTACTACAGATGGCACAACCACGAGGAAAGGAATAATTAATTATTAAAGAAAGAAGAAATCTAAACAAGAAATGGTAAATAAACATATCTACTGTAGAAAACAACGAATAGGGGATGAAGGATATGTAAGTAAAAATATTAAAAGATATCTATGTACTATTACAATCAATTTGTAGACAAATCTCTATAAGAGCTTGAAGAAGCAATATCGGATCAAGGATTTTTTTATATCTGCCATTAGTAGTGTGTATTGATTGTTTCAACCTAAGAAAAAGGAAGAGTCCTCTTTTTTTTACGATTTAACCTCAGTGATAGCCTTTCATGACGATTTTTTGTGCGTTCAACGGTGCAATTTTCATGGCACGCACCTCATGCCACGATCTTACGTGATATAACTTAACCTTTTCGCTGATCATTTTTTGTTTCTCGGTCTAAATTAACCTAAGTGTCGTCTACGAGTTACCGAACCCCCATCGCCAAATCTCGAAAATGGTGAAATTTTTGCAAAAGAGTGGTAACCCCCCAAACCCTTTTGGCCCACCACCTGTTGACAAAGAGAGAGATGTTGCAGGCATGCTGGACTTGGAAAATTTTCGATTGAAGAAAAAAAAATTGGTTCTACGATGACCTATACTAATTTTGGTATGGGAGGACACACTAAACCCGACCTCTCTACGACTACATGTTCGGAAGTTACGAGTGATGGGGGGTGCCCTTGAACTCAGGACCACCAAACTTGGCATACATACTCTACATCCCCAAAATCGACAAGGGGTGGTGTTTGGGGAGATTTTTAGATTTATTTTTTCTCTATCTCTCACCGTTTTCGAGATATTTGCAATTTATTGCTGGACTTGGAAAACTTTCGACAGAGGGCTCAAATAAAATTTAATTTCAAGTCCTCGGCGCCCAACTGGGTTTCCATAATGTTACATAACTTACGTTGCAAGAATTTAACTTCTTAAAGTATTATTTCACCATAAAGGATCCGGTACAAACTCATTTGCAACTTTTTAACACAAGACATTTTAAACCAATCTTCCTATATGTGAAAAACAAATCGAGATCAACAACTTAAAAAATTTTGACATTGATACAGCGTTCTTAATCTCAATGGCTCCCTGTTAAATTTTATAAACATGTTTGCAATGAAAATATAGTAAAAAATGGTTAGGTGGGAGAACAGCCACGGGCTGAACCTCGCCCTACAATAAATAAAATTTGAATTGAATTGAATTGGATTCGTGAATGTAGGAGACGTTCACAATATACACAATTTTCTTGTGTCGAATCTTAAATGTGTTACAACTGCTCTGGATTTGCTTCTATTAGTTCAGCGAGGTAACGTGGTCGGTCATCCCTACAAGAGAGACATCCGTATCAAGGCTTGTTTCATCTGTAGGGGAAGTAAATAACATAACCTAACTATTCTAAGGATTTGCAGACTGGAAGAAGCTTTGTCCAAACCAAACTTTGAAAAGAAGATATGATTGATGACAAAATGAGGTCTCCACGTCTTAAAGGATGTACATCAAGTTTTGTGAAACCCGCAAAAAAGACACAAAAAAAATCTTCATTATTTCTGGATCAACAGAAAGCTGCGATGTGTCCAATCCATTTCCATAAACTGTTAACAAAAAAAAAGCACGGTTCGAAGACTGGGTCGCATGCTAAAACCCTCCGGATGACATCGGCGCAACGTCTGGTGACTGACAGGTCCAGAGCGAGACAAAGCTGAGATTAGGCATGCACGGTGGCCTGTAGGCCCGTGTGTCCAATGGGGAAGCATGTAGCGGGTGCCTCCACTCCAGTGTTGCCAACCTCCCGATAAGAAAAAGCCCTGTTCAATCTGTGAAATTATGCTGATAAATTGTGCTAGGATCCACATAAGAATAATAATAATGAATTATTACTTTTATTGATAATTAGTAACAATTTATTGTTATATTTATTTTTCGGATGATTCTAATTTCAAATTATGTATCTACTTCCCGAGATGAATTCGATAAGAAAAAGTGCTGTTCAATCTGTGAAATTATGCTAAATGCTGATAAGTTGTGCTAGGTTCTATATAATAATAATAATAATAATGAATTATTACTATTATTAAGAATTAGTAGGAGACATATATTATAATAATTATTTTTCGGATGATTGTAATTTTAAGTTATGCATCTACTTTCCGAGATGAAGTTAGGGATGATTCGTCTACTACAAAGAGGAACATTTGTTTTATTTGCGCCCCACAACTTCTTACCGATTTCTTGCCATGAAATCTTCCTCGCGAGGTAAACTGAGGAAAATGTGTTTGGGAAAGCAGATTTTCCGGCAGATTTCTTAAAATATGGTCCTTTGAAGTGAATTTGTGCCTCCCAGAGAAGCAAGTTTACAAATAATGCTCCATTTTCCCATTATGCAAACGGAGCTGAAATTGTGCTAAGTTTAGCATCATGATGCTAGGGTTGGCAACGCTGCTCCACTTGTTAGCAAGACCGCAAAACCGGTCTCGTACACGGACCAGGCCTACGTCTTTCCCTTTCACAAATTCTCTATAGACTATGATAGAAAAAAATAAAGTCTCACCCGCGCTATCCTAATCCATTATGCCTTGTCACACTCCCTTTTGTACCATCCTTCCTTTATTCGCCCTACGCTGGGGACACTTGTTTTTACTTTTTTGTGCCTCGTCCCTTCCAGATATTCGTCTTCGCCATTGACTTACATAATACACCCTCCTCCTCTTGAAGACCTTTGCACCGTTTCACGTTGACCTTTCTCGTAAGCCGCTGTCAAGCAATTTTAATCACGTTGAAGGCGTGGTGATGCGTCGTCTTAGGACACTTTCTTCTCCTCTTCATTGCTGTCTACTTAGGCATCTATTTATCCGGATTTCCTTCCCTACTTCACAATTTCTTCTTGTCGTTCTTCTGTCTGCATGCAGTTCCCAAAACCTTCTTACAGTTGTTTCAGATGCCAGACTATTCAATGTGCCTTATACCGGGTGTTTCATAAAGAATTGAGGGGTTGTACAAATTTATTGCAAGTAAACAATTGAACTTACGTTAACGAAACCAGTCCAGAACCATCGAGGAACGCAAACAGTTTGTGCGTGCATGTTTTGTTAAGCTGAGAGTTGATATCCCTGCCGCTAGGAGACACTCAAATCACCCACATCACCCACAGTGTGTAAAAGTTCGGCCCCCCTTTCGCTAGTTTCTATCCGGCCCTCTGGATTTCTTCCTACTGTAATCCCTCAATCTCTCCTTTCACCTCACCCTGGGTGCCAAGCGAGCAGATTATATTTGCGCCGGACTTACAAAAGGGGGGGGGGGGTTCACACAATAATTTATATTTTTTTTGTCCCTGGTTCGTTTACACATGTACAGAAAGTGAATATACAACTTGTTAAATGGACAGTACCGTAGTTCTTTAAATCATAACATTCTAAAAGGATATTTTGGTTTATTATACGTAGTTTTATATATATATATATATATATATATATATATATATATATACATATTTTACATAGCGTTTCCATGTGTGTCTGCATAGACCAAATTACCAAATCTCTAAATCAATATAATTGCGCACCTATGGCATAACCATCGACACTTCCTTTACCGCAGAGTTAGCATAACTATCTCTGCGGGCCTATCCTCAGCTTAAATTATATTCCGTTCATTACATATGCGTTTCCTTACGCCTTCACTCTTTCTTTTGGGCATCAATTAATCAATACGGAAATATCCACATAATCAAAACTTTTTCTAAAAGGGGACTTGGGACAGCAACAGGGGCTGACTTAACCAGATGCTACATTATTATATCGAATTTAGCCGTGGTAAACGTCCGTGGATGTGGACCCCGTAGCGTTGGAAAATTCCACTGCAACGGTCTTGTGAAAGACAGCTAGCTCCCCCAACCGGGGAGGTAAAAAACAGGGGAATCTAACATCCAGCAAAGCACAATCCAATAAGAATATACACTTACATGCAATAATAACATACAAGTACACTCATGGAAACATATTACTTAACCCTACACCTCGTAACTGGCCAGCAATTAATTAACATATTACCAAAACCAGTAATTGTCAATCCGACCGTTACAAGTGTGATCACCGGACTTTACACCGTGTGACTTCTTTTTGTGGGGTTTCATCAAAGACAGGGTGATATCGCAGACTGTTGGCCCCCATCATGTACTTGGATCCAACATGGCGGCCAATACATTTTTCTGATCTTTGCCTAGTAGGTGTTGGCAACACTTGCCTTCGAGTGCGCAGCAAGTATGGCTGTATGACGTTGTTTTGTGTATGCAGAATTATCCTTTGTCATCTGTTCGGCAGGGAATCTGTTGTGTATCTAGACGTGTGTGTGTGTTGTTAAATATGTAGTTTACATAAGGTGAGTGTCATTTTCAAACTCACACCTACCCAACCACCGAAAGTATTTGGATACAAATCGGAACGGGGCTCGCTCTCCGACATAGACCTAAGCGAGCGTATCATCGCAGCGATAGACACTATCGATAGGTCTATGTTGATGCGAGTGTGGCAAGAACTAGACTGTCGTGTCGATGTGTGCCGTGTCACCCGTGATGCATACACTGAACTTTTGTAGGTAAGTTCAATACTTGACTTGCAATCAATTTTTGTAACCCCTCATTTATTTATGAAACACCCGGTACCAAAAAAATTAAATTATTGGTTCGATTCCTCGATGTAATTTTTCTCGAAAATTGTTTTTGTTTGTAATTTTTTGGTGGTATTTGGCACAAAAGTCGCATTTTGTTTTAGCACATCATTCTTCCAAATATTGCCAGAGCTTTCTTTGTGGGAAGAAATGCTCTGGTTCTCTTCAAGTTGGTTTGTTCGTCAAAGAACTGCTCGAAATATTGTGGTATGTTCACAAGTAAGCATGCGTAAAAAGGTGCCAGTAGAGTGTACGATTGCGTACCGCTAGAAAGAAGAAAGAACTGTATATGTTATATGTCGTCATTGTGATCTTGAACTAGTATTTTAAATTGTATATCAAGTGTTTACGCCTGTTCGTGACAGTTTCATGCACTGCGAGTTGTGAGGAAGTTGTTGTCCTTTATTTCTCGCGCGATAAATCTACCGATGTTACGGTTTACGAGTGACGGTAGGTGCGCACTCGGTCTCTGCCAAAATCGCCACACTTCGCTCGGTAACGCAAAACGCTCTTCCCGCAACGAATACCGATGTCATGGCTCCCGTGTGACGGAAGGCGCCTCTCGATCTCCAGCCAGAACCCAGCGACTTTTCTCGGTGATTCAAAACGTTCCTATATAAGGTGAAAAATCGAGGGAAACATCCACTTACACGTCGTTTCATGTAGCTGTCGGAATTATTCCATGTTCAACACGCACTGTAGTTTTCTTTTGGTAAAACTTTTGGGAAACAGGTACTTCATACATGCATAAACATAGTACATTTCATTTTTTAAACCTAAAACTCAAGAATGTGGTAGTTTTCGCGCAATTTCTCGTTTCTTTTAAGCAGAGAATATGTTGAAATTCGCGAGAAAGGCCACAATTCGCAATTTGTGCTAAATTTACGTTTAATTTCACGATTTTGAATGGATGAAAAACTTCTCTGCGAAAGGTGTCAACCCGCGCTTTATGTCGTTGGTTTCTACACCCCCAAACCATATAGTTGTGGCTTGTTCTGGGATACGGGAAACGAAGCCGTCAAACCCTGTCACGAACAATAATGGAAAGTGAAATTTCTGAATGACGCAGCGGTGGAGGATGTAGACACCGCTGATGTTTACTCTGCTTCTGGTTGAAGTCGCCGGAGCATCATTACTTGTTGTTTCCACTGGAGGAAGTGGATGGCACTTGGGCGTTCTTCCACCGGTATGCTGATTGTCCTACAGAGACTTGTCCCGGAGTCGGGCGTTGTCAACGATCTGATTTGCTTCTTCTTTTCAAGTCCTCCTCTGGAATTCCCATAACGGTTCCCATAAAGGCCAACTTCAGGGACCTGGGCATCCCACAGGACGCCAATCTTCCCGTCTCCTTTATTTCACCCGCGCGGGAACATCCAGTGTTTATGTAACGTGCCTTGAGTGTTTCCATCCCCGATTTATCACCCCGCTCCGTCACCAATCCTCCCCCTTGCTTTGTTGTCCTCTTGGGGACCCGGTTACGACTCCTGACGTTGACAAGTTGTTTTCAATTTGTTAAGCAAGTTTACATGAGGTTCCTTTTTAGTTCGTCTTCAACATGCTCTCTTCTCGTCCTCTCTAAACAGTATCGACTGATTGCGAAGAAAAGAAAGCCCTTTGATCATTGCTTCTTTTCGGTGTCATCCGATGCGAGATGAAAGTTTGGACAGCCCGAAGGAACGTATCTCAGGACAAACACAGCGTTGTGATTAAGATCTTTCCGTGTTCACAAAAATGTCTGTATCTGCGATATTCTTTCATCTTGTGTGTCTATCTCAAAGAAGCCTGATGCTTGTGGATCGAAGAGCAGACTTCAAAGACGTCTGCTCATTGTTGACAAATTAGTTTCCACTACAATTCGCCTTGTGATTTCTTTACCCTGCTTCTTTTTCGCCGCGACTGAACAAATATGTCGATGTTTGCACTAATATTTCGTCTTAAACGGATGACGATGTTCAATTTCTAGACCTTTAGGATAGAGGAGAAGCGGCTCTGAAATTAGGTTTCGGTAAACATAATTATTTATTTGCCTGCACACAGACACAGGCTTCTTAACTAGACGTCGATACTTGGCCGCCAAAGGTGAGGGAAAAAGTATGCAAATGGAAATGAAGTACCTAACTACAATATACATATATTTAAAATGTTCCTTTACTTTCGCATTCACACGCTTGAAACTCTGAGAGAGCTTTCAGATCGAAGCGATACGCGACACGTGCGTTTTGTAAACGAGCCAATCAACGACACCGTAGCGGCATGATAGGCGGCCCAAGCCATTTGTGAAATGGCATTGAAAGGATTTACAAAGTAGTAAAGATCATGATAAGTCAGTCAGGTTGGCTATTGTTGCTTGTCAAACCAGCTGCCTCTCTGAGTCACTACCCTTATTTGTTTTTGAAAACAGGTTTTTCAGTTCCATGTGTTCGCAATTAGGACATGGAATCATTTCTCACTTTCGTGTGTTCGCAGTTGGGAAAATTTAGGCATTGCTCGCAATTAGGACTGTTCGCAATTAGGACACAGCCGGCTCTTATACCACGAATTGTGAGAAGAAACACGTTCTATCCCCTTGTAATCTAGCACGGATTGGCGAAATCTTCACCACAGAGCTGATGAGAGTCACTTCACCGCCACAGGTATCCGAGATGCGATTCCTCCGTATACCTCGGGACAAAGATTGCGCCCCTTGTTTTGCATCCTCCGCGTGCAATTATCCCCCGAAATCTCGTCTCCTTACTCCGGGGGTTCCCCCGGAAAACTCCGTCGCGGGTCGTTAATGAACGCCGCGTCGAGGCAGAAGCAGCTGGACCATCGACGAGATTGCTCTCGGAGACATCTCCGATCGGCTCCATCCTCCGGAGAGGGGGGTAGAAAGCCCCCGACGCCGTCGTTCAACTGTCAGCGGGTAATTTACACAGACGCAACGAATTAGCATGCGGAAGCAAATCTGGACTAACCAGCAAAGTGGGCCGTTTTGCAGCAGTAAACCGTTTTATTGTAGTTTGCCGTCTTCCGGCGCGGATTATTGCGAGGAGCGTCGCTTCCATAAACCTTATCACTAATGCGTTTACCGAGGCTAGCACGGTTCGTTAGCTCCGATGGAAAAGGAGGAGAGGGGGGTCCTTCATCTCTAGGACTTGCATCAAGGAACTCTCCCAGATTGGCTCGCTCCATTGTTGACAGTTTATTGTCTGTCGTGATCTTTGGATCTTCATTCGGAAGGAGATGCCGTTTCGAATAACGTCCCGGTGGCCTCTCTCCATCATACCCTCCCGGGGATGGCGTCACCCTCTTAACGGAGTGCATTACGATTGAGGGCGGCAATCGCCCATATGGTTACGGAGGCGGAGGAGGAGGTCGTTTGCTTCCCAGGTGACAACCAAAAGCTTTCAGTTGCGTATTGAGATGAAAGTGCAGCCAGTACAGTAAAGTCTCGATAATTCGAGGCTACATATAATCTGAGGCAGTGGCGTACGCAAGGAGGTTACGGGGTTTAAGCCCACCCCCCTTGAGCTTTTGAAATATTATGAAAAATGCTGAGAAGAAATTTTAAAATGGCCAATTTCTCACAGTCAAAGATCTGCGACAATACTACTACTACTAGTAATAATAATAATTTGAATTATTATTTCCATGCAGCATGGAGAAAAGCACAGCATCCCAAACACACGCGTCTTTCAGAGTGAATACCTTGAAAATAAACACGAATTCTTGAAAATAAAATATGAGGGCACCTATGATTTGAAAGAGAAAATAAGTTGTTTTGTATCTCAGCTGCATCAATGTTCAATGAACATTCTATTTATTTTGTGTGTGTGAACGATCAGTATTAACTAAAGAAAGTTCATGGTTCGTTGTAAGCGGGTTGGCTAGGCGGACAACAATACACAGCCACCAGTCCACCTTCCCATTGTTTACCACTGGCGCGTTTAAATTTCTGATTTCAAACGACTATAACATTAACTATTGTAAAATGTTTTGTTGGTAAGAACAGCGAGACATTCCAGATGTGAATTATCGGCGACGTTTATGCGGGGACGAGAGCTGAAAAATGCCATCCAATTCTAGGAATCGAACCCAGATCTACCGCGTAGTTGTCAGAACCCTACCGACCAGATCACTGCATCTCCTGGGATGAGTTCCATACTTTGATTATTTCAATTTGTTTTAATATGTTTTCTTGATTTTATGGAATTTTTTTCACACTTAAAATGTCTCACCTCGTTGACTAGACAAATATTTCGTATCAAAGAAACAAAGAAATGCTCCTAGAATTTGTCAGAATCGAATGACTAGAAAGTAATTTCGTTCTATTCCATTCATAAATACTATATTTATGTAGATTTGTACTACTTAATAGTAGTAGTGGTATTAGTAGTATTATTAATTATTAATTCAACTAATTAATAAATTATAAGTATTATTAATTAATTATGATTATTATTATTTAATTAAAGTATAATAAAAGAATGGTAATGTGCATTTTGAGAAAGCTTTAGAAATAACCCCCCCCCCTTGATTGAAATCCTGCGTACGCTACTGATCTGAGGCAAATGAGGTGCTGGTAAGTGCTCAGAGTAGTGGGTTGTTCGTTTGATTGATATGGTTTATTTTACGTCGCTTTTCTTCCAGTTTTGGCTTATCTCGAAGATGAGGATGAGTGATGATAGGATGAAATTGATCAAGGAACATTCGCTCGCAAAGAACACCCATGTTCAGGCCGGGATTCTAACCCGATGCTCTTGGCGTCGTTGCGCGAGGTGGCCGGCAGAAGTGGTTTTGTGAACTGAATCGATGCATGACATGCAGCAGAAGACACGACCATTTCTTTAAAGTGTATCACAGGTGTCCCGGATTAGAATCCCGGGCATGGGTGTTTTTGCGAGTGTTCCTTCATCAATTTCATCACTCATCCTCATCTTCGCGATTAGCCAAAAGTGGAAGAAATGCGAAGTCGGTCGTTAAGTTCCGTGAGGCGTGGTGGGAATTTCCTGGAGTGGGAATTTTTCCGGCCTTGTCCCCGCATAAAGCTCACCCAGCCTGAAATCATTCAGTGCCTTGAAGCAACCCTGTGCTGGGGTAAAATGGTCGGAGCGTGGTGCTGATCACATGACCTCCAAAATGGCCGAGATCGACAAATGTGTGGGGCCCTACCCCCCACATCCCCTAAATATGGCTTCATGGCACGGTGCTATGTGCACGGGGGATAGCTTTGCGGAAAATGCAGGCTCGTGCTATTGTGCTACCAACTGAACTACCCAGCCATTGGCTCTGTCAGCGTGTGCTAAACAGTAAGGTAATTTATATTTCTATGCTAGGAGAGACTATAGGCACCGTCGAAGTCATCACTGTTTCAAAGGCAACGATCTCCTTGCGGTGCACCAACAGACAATTCCACAGAGGCAACACTAGGGCTAGTTCAGTAGCTCAGTTAGAAGAGCAATTCCGTATAAATCCAATTGAATATAACTAACTCTCAAGCCTTCTTAAACCCGAAGGTTTAAGGCTGCAGCAACACAAACCTTCCATCTGTCCCTATCTTGGCAATATCAATCCAATCTTCTCCATCCTTACCGATTTCCCTTTGTCCATCTCAACGTTATCCCTTCATCTTCGTCTTGCTCTTCCTATGGGTCTCTTATAGGAATCCTGTAAACTCTTCTTTCCTCTCGTCCTCCCCGATGGCGCAGTGGTAGCGTCGTTGCCTTGTAATCAAGGGGTCCCGGGTTCGAGACACAGTTGTTCAGATCCCACTTTAAACTGTAGGTCCAGTCCCGATTAGCCTTACTGTACATAAAGTGGACTTAAAACACCAAATAAAAAAATCATCTTTCCTTTCCCATTCATGCCACATGGCCCGCCCACCTAAGTGTTCTTGAGTGTTATGGTGACATATTCATACTGCAAAATAAGTGTGAGGCCAAGATGTGGTTTTAAACTTGAGAGTCTACTGCATGTGAAACACATGTTAAATTATGAAGAATATTAGTACCTAATAGTATACCGTATATATAGTAATTTTACTAATTATAGCGACCATAATGCCTTTCATAGCATCAAGTTATACTTCTTGAACAAATATTATATATAGGTGTGTTTCACGTAAGTCTCAAACTGTTGCATTGTGGCTTCGAGCAGCCATGATTGAGGCAAGTTTTTGGAAGCATACGGAATTTAAGCGAGCAAGCGGGAGATGCTAAAGCAGACATGTGTTATTTAAAACAAACGTGCAGTTGGTGGAGATGTAACGAACGCTACGTGGCGGATATTTCCTTGCAAATGACAAATTAAATTGGCCACAAACATGGCGGCTGCGAGCATCTTGACGTCACATGAAACCCACCTATTGTCCAGTATATCAGTTATGGTCTTCCGTAGAAATACCTGTGGCAGTACTTGTCTTCCATTGGTAAGAGTTTCATAACTATACGGGATCTCGTGGTAGTGTCTTCGCCTTGTAATCAAGGGGCCCAGGGTTCGATACCCGGTGGATGCACAAAGTTGTTCGGATCCCACTTTAAGCTCTATGTCCAGTCCCGATTATCTTATCTGTGCATAAAGTGGACTTACAACTCAGTCAAGAATATACACAGGAAACAAACATATATGTTAAATTAAAGAGGCCATATTGCCCATGACAGCAGTTCAGTTGTACTATGCCATGTTCACAGTGTCATATAACATAATTACCCACGATGTAGCTGGGACAAGGGTATGCAGTAAAGTGGACCTTGATGTGACACTCGTTTAAGGTAATAAACCTGATTCTATTTCATGTGACCGCCTTGGGGAATGGACAATAGATTCTGAAGACTTGTTACAGTCAGGAGCCGAGTCACCAGGGACTATCAGCTAATTTGACAGCACTTAAAAGGTCGGTGCCTGAGGCGTAGCGTCCTCACGAAGCGTCTTTGTGCAGCGTCCTTCACAGCGTCATCCATGTTTGCAACAGTAATCAATACGGAAACTCGCCGTCAAATTGGCTGTTTAAACAGCGTAAGGAAACACGTTTAATCTTCGGCACAATACGATTGGGCAAATATCAATGCTCACACATGTGAAGCGAAGTTTTTCCGTAGGCTGTGCGCTCGTCTGTTGTCATTCTTGTCCCAGGAGACAGATTTGTCATCCGAGCGCATGATCCTATTAACTTAAAATCTCTCTTTTTTTCTTTATCTTTAGATGATGCGCAATTTGTTAGAGAGCAAACCAGGAGGAGGACTCCTTGTAAATAATTCATCCGCAGAGAAGAACGACAATGGACTACTTTTTTCTATCTTTCGTCTTTTTCTTTAGTGGAAATTCCGCTCGGTGAAAGAAGAGATGGAGTGGGCTATTTTGGGATCCTCCCGTTTGATTTCGTCCTCATCTCGCATGCAGAGAGCGAATATCTGCAGGCGAAAGAACCTGGGGAATTTCAAAAACATGTTTCAGTCCTGATCTTGAGGTAGGAGGGGAGAAGAGGATGGGTATATTATCCCTGCCAATTCACAAACAATCTGACAGCTCGCTGAAGGCCCTGCCCAGCCTCGTCTCCTCGGAGAAACAAAAGAGAGAGAATCTTTTCGCCTCCCCTACTTCTCCTTGAAGAGATTTTTCTCCCCAGCATCAAATCTTTTCAGCAAAACCCGTGTCAACAGAGAAATTTCTCTCGGCAATTGCTGTAATGGGGTGTAGTGAGCACCACGCTCCAGCTAATTGCCATAATGAGGGAGGACGGTTCGGTAATAAAAAAGACAAGAGGGTGGAGATGCGTTAAGGAGGAAAGGGGTGAAGGAAAAAAAGGATTAAGATCATTTAGAGGGTTGAATTGCCTCGCGGAACTCGTCACAGGGAGAGCGGGGTGGCTTGAGAAGTAATTAAAAAATTCCTTAATCTCCTCAAAAATTCCTTCTTTCTTGTACCTTTTTGATGTTTCTCGGCCGGAAGGATTTGTCAAAACGACTCTTCTCTTAGCGTTTGGCAATTTTCTTTGCCCACCGGAGCTTTCCGCTGGAAGAAGGCAAAGTTTAAAATTATTAATTTCGCCTCCTAAGGTGACGCTTTGACTACCTTTTGTAAGGGTTGCTTAAATTGTTTATCCATGAGGAATCTAAATTGTATTCTCTCTCTCTCTCTCTCTCTCTCTTGTAAAGAATTCGTTGTGAAGTCTGTGTGGATGTAATAACTCGAACCTCAACATCTCGAAGTCCTTGATAAGTCGATTTTTCTGTAATCCTCTTGAATTATCCATAACACTCAATACTAATTTTACCTCAACAACTCTAATAAAACCTTGATAAGACGAATTTTTGTACAGTTTATGGGTTGCTGTTCGAGCTCAATACCTCGAAGGTAGACTATGAAAACGTCTATGAGTCGAAGTTAAAATCTAATCACCTCTATAACTCGAAGTTTTAGTCCCAAGGACCTCAATAAGTCGAAGTGTAGGGTGCGTACGTACAATGTCATGTGATCAACATACTTTATAGGCATACGTAGTGCCGACGTTCAGAAGGCTCAGTAAACTTTAGACCTCCATAACTCAAAGTTGGCGATTTTGGCCCTCAATAACTCGAACCTTGGTAAGTCGAAATCCTTGATATCTCGATTTTTTCTTTTCCCCCTCAAGTTCGAGTTATCAAGGTTCCACTGTATTCTGTTCTTGGTTCGCTCACGAGCCGAAGTACGAGGGCAAATCAATAAGTCGGTTCAACGATTTTTTTTCCCACGGCAATTTATTGGTCAAACAAGACGATAATAGGTGTGCAAGAGTAGCAGTTGGTTATTTATTTTTCTACATATCCAGCACCGACGGCAATGCATTTTTCCCACCCTGACACCAATTTGAATATGCCAGTGGCATAGAACGTCGTCGGCTGCTGCTGCAACCACTGCCGCACAGCATGTTGCACTTCACGATCAGACAAGAAGTGCTGGCCAGACAATGTCTTCTTCATAGGGCCGAAGAGGTAATAATCAGAGGGCGCCAGAAGTGGGCTGTATGGCATATGTTGTTCCGTGATTTCCCAGCCGTACCGAGCAATTTTTTCCTTGACCGCCATGGCGATGTGTGGCCTTGCGTTGTCGTGAAGGAGGGGGATGTTTTCACTCTGTCGTTTGTCACGCAAGGCACGGCGTAACTTGGTAAGCGTGGCAGTGTAGGACATTGCGTTGATTGTTCCGCCAACAGGCATGAAATCCACCAGCAGTACCCCCAACATGTCCCAGAAGACAGTGACCATCACCTTGCCGGCTGACTGGTTCACGCGGAATTTCTTGCGAACAGGTGAGCCCGGGTGTTTCCACACCATTGACATCTTTATCGTCTCCGGAGTGAAGTGGTACGCCCAGGACTCATCTCCCGTCACAATGCTGCTCAGGAAGGCCGTCCCCTCCAGCTCGTACTGCAGCAAATGATCTAGAGACACCTTGAAGCGTTAGCCGCATTGCTCGTCGGTCAGTTGTCGGAACGCTGCTCCTCGACCGTCGACGATGTCAGGCGGGTAGCCATGTTTGTCACTGCTGCCATCTGTGGAAGAGACAAAGGAACATTACAAAATCACTCATTATGACCTCGGGTCGGATGACATTTTCAGTACCCAAAAGTTCACATTGGTGTGATTATCCAATCCTCTGCAAAAACAATCGTGGTACCGACTTACTGATTTGCCCTCGTAGTTTCGAATTCGAGTGATTGATTGATTTGGTTAATTTGACTTAGTTTTTATCCTACTTTTGGCTATTCGCGAAGATGAGGATGATATCATGAAGAGACAATCACAAAGAACACCCATGCCGAGGCTAGGATTCGAACCCGGTACCCCTGGAACCGTACCGCGTTGTTCAAACCACTCCGCCACCGAGGCCGGCACTTCGAATCCGAATCAACCGTTCTTTTTTCAATCCCGTATGAGGACTTTGTTGTTTAGTTTTTATTTCCAAGTCCACTTTATGCGCAGGAAGCCTAATCGGGACTGGAACTGCAGTTTACAATGGGATCCAAACCACTATGATCCTCCACCGGGTATCGAACCCGACCCCTTGATTACAAAGCGACGACGTTATCAAGAGACCCCCACTCATGAGGAGACTCCTGTAATGTAATCCGCCCGTAATTATGTTATGTGGAGTTTTTTTTGAGGAATCCTAACTTGCAGACTTCAGTGTTTTCTTCCATCTTATTTTTGTTTTTGCTGCAATAATATTAATATATGAAGACTTATATTATGAACCAAAGACATAAATAAACACCACAAAAGATAACGTATCCCAAAGTAACTCACAGAAGCTGCAATGTTCCCTCAGGAAAAAAAGAAAAACTATGAGAAAAACAAGAATTGGCAGGTTATTTATAGCTCATCTCTTGATCTCTGTTTTTAAAAAACAAAAAAGAGCCCCTCACAATTTCCAAGAAAAGAGATAGCAATCATTTAACTTACGGCCCCGGACAGCACGATGAACTGTGAGGCGGTCTGGCCGGTACAAGAAGAAAAAGAACATCTTTATCTTCATTTGCACAGCATCTGCCCCTGGGTTTTTTACCCTCCGTCTGAAAATAGTCCTTCAATTTGATCAACTGACCATGCTGCCCGTCGTAAATGCCTGTCTGTTCTCCACAGGGCACACGGGGATGTGTAAAAACAACCGCCCCTTCTGGTTTCGCTTTTTTCTTCTTTCTGGGAGCATGACAATTCACCCAGGAACCAAGGAGATAGGAGGGTTGGTTGCCCCTGGAAGATACGGTGGAGTTTGAGTTATCTGGGCGAGGATATTAAAGGAAGAACAAAAAGGAATATATACACACACAGACGCATACACCCACAGTGCGGTAGCCGCAGACCTGCACTTATCAATCACCAAAAGTCGTTAGAGTTTCTGACTCTCCGACAGTGCTGCCACCCTCGCAAGTTGTTTCTTCTCTTCGGCTCTAGAAACATCTCCCTCTTTTTAATCCAATTTCTACTTCACCACCTAAACAATATACTCTTTTTCGTTCCAAGCCTCTCCAGTACGTAAAATAATTTCCTTTTTCATACAAATGTCCCCTTCCTCAGGTAAAATACTTTCCTCTTTCATACAACTGTCCCCTTCCTCAGGTAGGGCCTCCTCCATGGCGCAGTGGTAGCGTCATTGCCTTGTAATCAAGGGGTCCCGGGTTCGATACCCGGTGGAGGCACAA
The DNA here is from genome assembly GCF_977018435.1 of Lepisma saccharinum. NCBI lineage: Eukaryota > Metazoa > Arthropoda > Insecta > Zygentoma > Lepismatidae > Lepisma > Lepisma saccharinum. The sequence continues at coordinate 6,213,890 of NC_139235.1, forward strand.
GTGGTTCGGATCCCACTTTAAACTGTAGGTCCAGTCCCGATTAGCCTTACTGTGCATAAAGTGGACTTAAAACACCAACTCAAACCCTTCCTCAGGTAAAGTAATTTCCTCTTTCATACAACTGACCCCTTCCTCGGGTAAAATATTTTCCTCTTTCATACAACTGTCCCCTTCCTCAGGTAAAGTAATTTCCTCTTTCATACAACTGCCCTCTTCCTTAGGTAAAATATTTTCCTCTTTCATACAACTGACACCTTCCTCAGGTAAAATACTTTCGTCTTTCATACAACTGTCCCCTTCCTCAGGTAAAGAAATTTCCTCTTTCATACAACTGACACCTTCCTCAGGTAAAATAATTTCCTCTTTCATACAACTGCCCTCTTCCTCAGGTAAAATATTTTCCTCTTTCATACAACTGTCCCCTTCCTCAGGTAAAATAATTTCCTCTTTCATACAACAGCCCTCTTCCTCAGGTAAAGTAATTTCCTCTTTCATACAACTGTCCCCTTCCTCAGGTAAAATACTTTCCTCTTCCATACAACTGTCCCCTTCTTCAGGTAAAATAATTTCCTCTTTCATACAACTGTCCCCTCCCTCAGGTAAAATATTTTCCTCTTTCATACAACTGTCGCCTTCCTCAGGTAAAATGATTTCGTCTTTCATACAACTGTCCCCTCCCTCAGGTAAAATGTTTTCCTCTTTCATACAACTGTCGCCTTCCTCAGGTAAAATGATTTCGTCTTTCATACAACTGTCCCCTCCCTCAGGTAAAATATTTTCCTCTTTCATACAACTGTCCACTTACTCAGGTAAAGTAATTTGCTCTTTCATGCAACTGTCCCCTTCCTCAGGTAAAGTCATTTCCTCTTTCATACAGCTGTCCCCTTCCTCAGGTAAAATTTCCTCTTTTATGCAAGCGCCCCCTTCCTCAGGTAAAATAGTTCCCTCTTTCATATAACCGCCCACTTTCTCAAGTAAAGTAATTTCCTCTTTCATACAACCACCCCTTCCTCAGGTAAAATTTCTCTTTTCATACAATCTTCCCATCATCAAGTGATTGTATTCGTAGTACAATTTTCTTCTGCTTTTCCTTCTAGTGCCAATAAGGAAATGCAACATTCATAAAATAATTTGAAATCATTTCATAGTTATTTTGAAGAGACCTTTTTTAAAAAAATAATATTAAAACATTAACAATTCATTCTTTTGGCTTATCGAGAAGATGAGAGCTGGGATTCGAACCCGAGAATCCAGAAGTCACATGGCTCTGTTAGTTGTCGTTGAGGGACATTTGGTCTTGTCTGGAGAAATTTCTTACCACTTGGCACCACTTGTGTCCCAGACCCCTTTGCTGGTTGGCGATACGTTGGACAAATGGGTAGATGGTCCGGCAATGGTCAAACATCGGGGGGAAAGAGGGCAGACGGATTGGACGTCCCGCCGGGAGACCAGTGATCCATTAGAACAGTGACGTGAAGGACAATGACCGTCGGCGGAGGCCGGAGATGAACCCCTTCCCTGGGACGGCAGGCAGTTTCTTTTATCGGCGATCGCGCCCTTCTTATTTCCTCCCCCTATAAAGAAGGGTTAGACGATAGGGAAGAAACGGGGTGAAACAAATTTGGCGAGAAGGAAACGTCATTATGTGATTCTAGTCAGCAGCGCAGAGGACATCCTCGCAAACTTCGATAAAGTTTTCAAGAGAGAAAAATCAACACAGTTTTGTTAATACAAGTGAGAGTCAATTGAAAACCTTCATTTGTTTTTTGTTTCTTATCAAGTAGATTTCTGTATGGAGGGTTGCACAAGCTTGCTTCATTTTAGCACAGACCTATAGCTGATTTACATATATTTTCAACTTGTGCCTGTATACCTGAAGAAGAAGAAGCCTTGTGAGTGTCCATTCATCAATTTCATCATATCATCCAGGGTGCGAAATCCTGGGGGGAAGGGGGAGATTTCCCCCCACCAACAATCATGGCCTCAAAATTCCCCCTCCCACGAAAAATTTTCGGGGGGAGAGTTTTTGTTACAATAAACAAAAGATAAACAATTACTTTTAATTTAAAATATACTGTACTAAGAATAATATCGAAAACATACACAAATTAGTGTAGTTGTGAGTGTTCTATGCTTTTTCTGTCTCAAGAGATCATTAACAAATCTACATCAATACGCATAATAAAAGTAATAGAAGAATGCAAAACAATAATAACTATGAAATCTAATTGGTTTATATTAACATAAAGCAAAAACGTAATAAAAACTTACACATAATAAAACCACTTCAACTATTTCATAATTTACGTATTAACATATTTAACCAGTTATTAAAGGACGTAGTTTGCTACTTTATAATATCTGATATATATTTAAAAATAACAAATTTTCGTTTTTGAATAATTAATAATAATAATAATAATATATTTTTAATTTAGTAATTTATTTTTGCTTTTAGTAACATTATAAATATGTATATCGTATAATTTATATGTATGTTTGTGGGGAGGGGGGGTTGTAGATTAAGATCTTTCTCCCTCTCTTAAATGATTTCGCACCCTGATATCATCACTCATCCCCATCTTCGCAAATTATTCAAAAGTGGCACAAAAAGCGAAGTAAAATAAAGCAATCACACAATCAATCAACATTTGAACGTAATGTGGAAGCACTTACTACATGCTTACATTCTATGAATACCAATACACAAAAGGAGCTATCGAACTTGTAACTTCAAAAACTTGACCAAATTTCTATCACCAAGTCAAACTTGTCGTCCATCTAACCTATCTACAAGTTTCTTGTGAACACTTTAATGTACACGACTACTACTAATAATAATAATAAACATATGACGGTATCTAGTGACATGTGAAACTCAGTTCGATATAAATTATTTTTGTTTATCGATTCATTTTATGTTCAAATATAAAAGTGTGAGGTTTGATTTATTTTGCGGATAAACTTGTATCCGAGCCAGACGTCGGGAGTTGGGTTCCGAGTTTTTCCTGAGTGACAGCCGCGGCTTAGAACACGACATATTTGCACCAACACGGAGAAAAGGAACGATTATTTTCGTCGGGACCAGGCTAGAAGTCACAGCGGGTGGGCGAACCCATTTTTCACGGATGACCAGGAAAATCAGCTGGAGCCCAAGCCTGCAAGGATCGAGGACGCGCTGGTGACCACGTTTCAAGACAATGGACAGAGGCCATTTCCATCTCCTCGGAAACCGAAGCCAAGCCACCTTAGCGTGCTCCCCAACGGACAAATTCGAAAGTCATATAAAAACAAGAGTAACACGATTCCAGAGTCAGTTTTTACCCGAATTTCATAGAGAGAGCATCTCCGCGCTATACTCTCGCGTGATTATTGTTTTGTGTCCGTGGACTTCGTTTTCTTACGTACCGTGAGCGAATTGCAGATAGAGAGTTACCAGTGTGGCCTTATTTTGGTGAAGTATTACGCGGTGATTTGTTTTTGGTGTGGACTACATAATAATGGGCGGCTAAAGGAGATAGAGAAGGGATTCCGTCGACTTCCCTGACACCTGCAACGATGCATCGCCGTCATCCGGTGAAGCCAGCGCCAAAAACGACGCCAAAGCAGACCACTGCCCAAAGCCCGAAGGACGTTCCAGTTCGACGTTCCAACCGAAGCCCGTTACCAGAGAGAGATGATTGCAGATCGACGTCCAATTGATGCCCAACACTAGAGAGATTCCGGACCGGCGCGTGACCACGTGCACCCGACGCTAGTGACAAGAGGAACGCCCGAAGTGCTGAGGAGGTGCAAGTACATCATATCGTCGCAATCATTCTTCGTCGCGATCGACCTCGGAGAACAATTTCGCCACAAAGGAACCGTGTGCAAGTCCCGCGTCCAGGAGAGATGAATGACCACGCAATGTAGCAGAGTCCGGTAGAATATTCTTCAGATGGTCTATGTCCATGTAAACGTGCATTGTTAGTATCAACACCGTACTGTTTACGCCGAAGTCTCACTTATTTGCAAAGTGACTCAGGAAACCCCGAACCTAACTTCCGTGTCAGATAAGTTTTTTGGTATTGTTATAAAAAAAGGGTCATTTCATGTTCAGATGTTCTAACTTAATTGTCTGCATTCAGGGTTAGAAGCTCCATTTCATTACTTTATTATTTAGTATAAATTGTCAAAGTGTGCTCCATTTTTTGTGTAACCGACCGCCCCGTAGCGCCATTTAATTTATCAATAGTTGACTGATGAGTCCTTTTTAATTGTGGAAAGCGTATTTTATATTGCAAGGTCGTGCGCGTGAAGTAGTATTATTTGTTGCATAGTGGTTTTTGATGTAATTTTTGCTCGCGCCGACGATTGATTTGTGTATTCCGGCAGCTGGAGCCGATTAAGTTTTTGCATCACTATGTAATGGTGTAGTTGTTCTCATTGGACGAGAGAGGCTTATGTGTATTACCCCCGTCCAAGAAACTTGTTAAATGTCGTGCTCACGACTGGATGCATACGTTCATTCGAACGAAAGATTTAACCACGCCGACCCAATTGTCTTAGATAACCGCTTTCTGAGGATTGGCACATAAATTAATTTAAAAGAGCACAGGAGCTGGCAGACAAATACCCTAAATTCACATAAAGGTTTAAAACTAAAAAGGAATGATATTTTAATGAGATCCATGATTTGTATATATACTTCACATGTAAAAAATACCTCAGATATGTGAAAGAGAGATAGAGAGTGAGTGAGTGAGAGATTGAGTGAGGAGGCTATGTAAACAGTTGTTGATTGCAATATTTTTTTGTTGTTACAATATACATTCACTTTTACCGTTCGTCAGTGTTGTTATTTGACGTTTTTCAGGTACCGGATATTATGCTATTAGTGTGTTATGATTGTTCGAATCTACATATCAAAGGTAAACAAAACAGTGTAACATTTCAAGGTATTTATCTCCGCCTCGCAATAGCACGACATTAAACGACCGTCTCAGTACCGAACTTGAAAACCTGGACCGTAAGAGTCACGACCGGTTTCCCGTACACAAAACGACGTTTGGCCCCGTGCCGGGGTATGAATGACACGTCATTTCGGGGACCGTGAGTGCACTCGTTACAAACACACATTAAAAATAACAACGGTGTTTATTATTATTTCATCCAAGATCTACCACATCTGTCATTAAGAAATGGGGGTTCTCATTTACATTTTAAACGAATAATACGGTACTATCACAGTATGGGGGTGACACCTATAAATCATATATTTCGCACTTTTTACATTTCTAACGTACTATTTTGGAATGCGGAACATTTCCTAAGGTGAAGTAATGCATTTCTAAGTAAGATAATGTCTATTTCTTACATTTACGAGTACTTACTGTTACTTGTTATTTCGATTCTGTAACACACATTATGGCGACAGTGTATTGGTTCATCGCGCGTTGTGCGAGTGTTTTGTCGATTTATGCAGTGTTTCAACCTCGTTTACCGGAAAATAACTACTTTCGTGCCCGGATTTGAAATTATGCTAATACCTCGCAAACCATTGACGTTAGCACCAAAAACCATTTTCCGTAAGGTTAGGTTAAGTTAGGTTAGGCAAGCATAGTTAAAAGAAAATTAAAAAAATAAAAATACTCGACACGTCATGTTCTAGTGAAAACACGGCGAGTTTGAAACACTGACTACGGGATTACGTCATCTATTGTGCTCTCGTGCAGAAAGCAAATGGCGGCAGCAGAAACAGCGTGTCGGACTTTTGGATTGGAGTGGAGAAGGGAGACTGTGGTTAGGAGAGCAGTAGGGCAGAAGTGAGACGACGCTCTGGTCGACAAATTGAGAAGCCAACAGAGGACTTCGTATATTCTATTCAGCCTAATTCATCAGATAGACAGGTTATTATCCTGACACCCAGCCATGATTCAGGTTCAACGGTTCACAAAACCCAACGAGTGACCATTGTCTTTTCTGCAGTTTAGTTCCTTAGTGTGATTTTGTACCTTTCGCATTGCCAAGCGTTAACTCGTCATGCCAATGACGAGTGCTCTCATCAGAGGATGAATGATGAGTAACATACATCACCCATTGATTAATTGGTTAACATTCTAGGTATGATCCCACGAACTTTACGGTTCGTTACGTGCATTCGCATTAAAATGGATCAAAACTACATTCACGAACTTCCACAACGCTACAGAAAACGATTTCCGTAAGTACTTTCTCCTGTAAATTTGAAGAAATCCGTCACCCCTATACTATAATGTTACCAATAATACTAAATATATTATTTTTTAAAAGAATTATCGGACCGACCACAGACAGGAGACACAAGAATTGTTTCTTTTCTCTTCATCTATTGGTTGCAGGAATTAATGTAATACAGGATGGACAGTTGTATAGTGCATGGGTTCCCAAACTTCTTCGCTTCAGGGCGCCCTTTGTGTTTCAAGATTTCTCCGCGGCGCCCAAGTCAGACTGTAGGCCTATCTTGCTGCCAATATAAATTTTAAATTCAGAAGCTTCTTATGCTTAAAAAGTACTAAATAAGCACATATTTGGAACATTGATTGAATTTCCGTGAAAATATTAGAACATTTCGCGGCGCCCCTGCAAGCCGGTCACGGCGCAAACTTTGGGAACCACTGAGTGTATTAAATAAATAAAATGAATGCCCAATGTCGTAGCAGGAACTAAGTGATTTGCTGAAACTGGAGATTCGGTGCGTTCCGGCTCACTTTAAGTCCTGGGGGGGGGGGGGTTGCTTAAGGAAAAGCAGCAAGAATTGAAGAAGAGGGGAGAGGAAGCATGAAGATATCACAAAGCGAGTGAGGAAAACAAAACAGAAACGCCAACGGGAAGAAGGAAGCAACTTGCTTTCCGGTTCTCCAAATCGTTCCCGCTTCATGCATCCCCTCCTTTCCCTTCTAGCTCGTCGCCAAACGTGTTTGGACATTGTAATGATGCAGGTACATCAACTCCAGATCCGAGTGGAGTTGTCCTTGGGATGTAACCGACACATCTCCGCGACCAAGAGCCACCGCCGCTGATGGGAAATTGATGACCGCCGATCCATCACCCGGGATGGCTGGCTACCCAGTGATTCATCTGGCGAGTGACCACAGCCTCCGCCGGAGGAGCGGCAATTAAGCATTCAAAAGGAGCGAGCCGGATCAATCACCGACAGGATCACTGCGATGGCAGAGGAGAGAGAATCAAAAAAATGACAAAAAACGAGAGAGAAGATGACTCACGTGTCTGGTTGGTCAGCAAGATTCATGACTTGCGTGTTTGCAAATTTTGCTACTTGAATATACCTGGAGGCTCTTCGTACTCGGTCCTCTTTTGTCGTGTTACGTGTAGGGTGTGTTGAGTAATGCATCACGGTAATTCAGTAAACAGAGCTGTTTTAGTTCAGACACTCATACTAAGGAAGATACTCTCTTAGGCCATCAACCATGACATCAGAAAAGGAAGTGGTACACTTCGCAACATCTTATTTGACCGCCCCGAAAGAATTCTAAGTCCCAAAATCGTAAACTTAGCAACATTGCACTTCAGCTCCAGGTGAGAGTAGCCAACTTTGAGTAAGTCCTTCCACTAGACGAAAAACGCTGCGGTGATAGGTTTTCAATTTAACACTTTCCATGAACTTAGAAACTATAAACCGCTATTATAATACGCAATCAAACAGAAATAATAAATTGGAAAAATAACCTTGAAGGATATTTACGATTCTGCTTGCTCGACTTGAAATTTGGGGGGTTTGAAACACTGAATAGAGATTTTCTCCACCTGGAGGAATTTGCCATCACGTTTGTGCAGAAAGAAGCAAATTTGTGAGGAGTTTATGCGACATTTTATTTACAATACCTTGCATAATATCGAACAGTTCTCAAAAACATATATTTTGCACGACTTGTCGAGAAAATGAGCTTGAAACACAGGAAGGTGGGAGTCTTCATAAACGTCAACATGTTTTTAAGGGTATAACATCATTAAGTTAACGTAGAGCAGTCGGTTAGGCGCTGTTATCCTTATTTTTCATCAATCGTGAAAGGTAGCGGGTTCAAATCCCACCCTCTCCTCTTTCTTTTTTTCTTTGCTGAACAGATACCGTTGATATTAGAATATTTAAAAAATGAATCCGATGCACACTTGAGGGACGTCCCTTCTGCATATATTTCCCCTTAGAAGTTGGAGATTTCCAGGATTTAAAGTTAAAACTTTTCTTTTTTAGTTATTGTTCATATGTTGTGTTAACACACACATCATGATTAATTCACAAATCACATATATGTATTCAGGATGCAAAATGTAATGTTATTTAAGTTATGTATTGGTTGTTCTTCACTGACACCTAAAATATTGATTATTTGATTTCGATATACTAAAAAAAGATATACAGTTATGTTAAGTAGTGATGTAGTGCAGTACTGTAACGAAGGAGAGCGTTTAATGAGTTCAAATTGCTAAGATTTGTAATTTTATGTCCGTTCCTTCTTAATGACTGTTGTCAATTCCCTCACCACCATCTTACCATGCGTCTAAAACTAATAGTAAATCGCTAATTAACATAAATAAATTGTTGTTGCGACGAAGGCAGATTCGATAAGAAACTACTAATAAGTATTTATATAGTGAGTGACAAACAAAAAATTCAAAACCTCATAATTATCGTTAATTCCTCACTGCTTTGTATCTAAAATGTTTGTCTTCTTTGAACAGAAAGTACGAGTATCAGATATAACAAACTTTCCGCAGTAACTTTGCAATATTCGAAACCACCATTACAGACTTAGCTCTATGTAACTTGATTCTGCGCATTCCACGTGGCATGTGACTTCCTCCTATCATCGACATAACTTTCCCTTACTATTTCCTTTCACCTCGTGAAATACAGAGACCAATGTTAACTTCTTAGCACGGTGGATAAACTTTACACCCAACGATATACTCCTGAAAAAAATCCTGCCTAGGAGGAGAATCGAACCTACGACCTCCCTCGTAACAATCAAGCACGTTACCTCTTCTCCAGGCAGCTCATGTTAAAATTTGCTACCAGTTTGAAGAAACCAATTCACACATAATGTCATATCTATAATTTCCTCATGGCAATTTTCATGAGGAAACGAATTCAGATAAAATCGAGAAACGCTGAAAGGGAAAAATGATGAACATATCTATTGTTGTTTTGTCAAATTTTGTAAATTGTGTAAAAATGCCGTGTTTTGAGAAGTATTTTGTTGTTTGTTTAAAGTAGGAACAGGAGAGCGAAAAGGAGTCATTTGAACCAGACCCCGTTTGACAAGAAACTTCAGCTTTTTTCCAAAGACTGTATGAAAAGAGAGAGGAACGTATGAAATATAAAATATGTGTGAAATTAAAACAATGGAAACCTTGAAAGATAATACTAACGAACTTCAAACTATGAAAAACATTTTCGTGGTGGAAAACTCCAAGTCATTTTCGAAATATGAACTTGATGTTTTTCTATATTATCAAGTGGAGATATGGGACGATACGATCCCTCAGCAAGAAAATTTTAAGTAAGCTACCTCCAACATTTTCAATGGTCATAATTACTAATTAGAGTCCGGAAGTTGATGAAAAATCAACTTTTTTTCTGACCCTTAAAAACAATGCTAAACCTGATATCATGTCTTTTTCCCTTCAGTTAGAGCCGGAAAACACTTTCTATTTTACATTTTTGTTTTGCATTTTTCGGACTTTTTTGGCTTTTAGTTTATTTGTCAGTATTTTTAACAGTTTTTGTTGCATTTTTACTTATTTTTTGAGGTTTATTTTTCTCTTCCCCTGTTGTTTCGTTCATTTGAAATGCATTTACTAGTAAAACTTACATATTTAGATTTCTTGACATGGTCCATTTAGCAAATTCACCATGAATTGAAAATACGGTAAATGGAAAAGCATAATATTATTCTTAACTGAAATGTTTGGCAATGGATTAAAATACTTTGTGTGAAGATCTACTTTGAGGTTCTTTTTCTGGACACTATTATTGCTTTAATCTGTAGTTTTAAAGTAAAATTAGTCACAATATTAAATGCAATTACACTCTGGTATACGCGAAGCAGAACTGTATTTTCGGATGCTGGCCTACTACAGTATCATAGAAGGAGATGAATTGGTTGATTTGGTGTTTTAAGTCAACTTTATGCATAGTAAGGCTAATCGGGACTGGACCTACAGTTTAAAGTGGGATCCGAACCGAGTGCATAAAGTAACGTGAACCGTGTGGTGTAGGGGGATCGTTTGCTTATGGAATGGAAGGTCATGGGTTCAAACCTACTTCTTTGCAAAATCTTTTTCGGGAATTAAACGGCTTTGGACGAGAATGCTTATCTACGTTTCTTGGATATTTCCGTTGATATTTATGCGATTTGTGTCCAGCATTTCCGGATGGAGAACGTTGACATGTAAGTTCTTAATATGTGTTAACTTATAACAGCTGAAAGAAAGGAAAAGTATTTCCTAAAATCCTGCCAATCACTGAAAGATTAAAAACATTAGTAGAAGCATTACTTGAGGCATACACGATTATGGAGTGTGGAGGCTCAAATGACCCAGCATTATGCTAAACATTATCTACCAAGGGAAAGAAACTGTCCTTGCCCTCCCCCTCCCCCACCTTGCCCCATCAGTTTTGAAACCCAATCGCCGCCACTGAGCATGCATCGCATAAATATTTACAGTAATATCATATAATATTATTAGAACACTTCGTACTCGGTAAATAAAAAGGAAAAAATAATAAGGAAAGGGTGGGATTTGAACTACGATGTTTCTATCTTGACGAAAACAGTGAAAAAACGAAAGTGCTGTCATCTAACCAACTACTCCAGGAGATTGCTAACAGAAAGCTCAGTAAAACACGTTAATCTCAGTTGAAGCAACATTGTGCCGGAGTTTCGAACCATTTTTCGCCAAGAACCAAGGAAAAGACACACTTTGCAGAATCGTTTGGTGTTATGCAAGGTATCTTTACTAAACATTTCGCATAAAATCATCATAAATTTGCTTTCTTGCATTCAAATGTGACCGCAATTCTTTTCAGGTGGTTGAGAACCTGTTCAGTGTTTCACAATGCACATACATTTTCCTATTTTCAAATTCAGAACGAAGAATCTTGAAATATTTTCAACATTCGTATTTCTACTTAACATTTTTTTGTCTACTCATATATTTTATTACTGCTTTAGGGTATCTTTACTTTATGGAATGTGAAAGAATGAAAAAAAAATCACTAGCGTTTTCATTCAGGAAGAAGAAATGTTGCAAAGTTGGCTACTCTTAGTTGGCTCTGAAGCGCTATGCTGCCAAATTTACGAATTCCGGACTTCAAAATTTTTCAGGGCGGTCAAATAAGATGTTGCGATGTGTACAGTCAATTTGCAACCAAAAATGAAACTGGAAGACAATCTACCATAATACGAGGCTGACAATTTGCCATTCGTCAATTTATCACAGAAATTGACACAAGCTCAAAACTTGCCACTTGACAAATTGCCACCAAAAATCGAACAAGTGGACAATTCACCACAGAAATTAAACAAGCGGAAGACCTGCTACTTTACAATTTGCCTCCAAAAATCGAAGAAACGGACAATTTTCCACCAAAGTTGAACAAGCGGACAATTTGCCACCAAAAATCGAACAAGTGGACAATTTGTCACAGAAATTAAACAAGCACAAAGCTTTCACACTTGACAATTTGGCACCAAAAATTGAACAAACGGATATTGTTGCCACTGGGCAATTTACCACCAAAAAGTCGAACAAGTTGACAATTTAACACCCGACAACTAATCACTAAAAATGAAACCGCCGAACAATTTGCCATTGGACAATTTTCCACAAAAAGAAAAACAGTACATGCGGACTTTGCCACTGGACAATTTACCACCAAAAATAGAGCGTGCAGACAGTTTGCAACGCAAAATGGACCAAGTGGACAGTTTACCACTTGACAATTCACCGCGAAAAATCTAATAAGCGGACATCTTTCCATTCGATTATTTACCACCCTACATAGGACAAGCCGATAATTTGCCATTGGACACTTCAACACACAAATTGAACAAGTTGGCAATTTACCACTTAATTTGCATGGGTGTAATTTGCGGAGAAGTTCCACTGTAACCCTGAACTCATAGTAAACACAAATAATATGCTTAAAGTAACAATTTCTTTTATTTCCATTTTTAACGCTCGGTTTATCTTTAAAATGTCTGTCTTTAAACTGATCATGAATTCTCTTTGAAATTTCATCGTACAGCGCCATCCATGTTCGCCAGCGGCCCTTGCTTGAGGGATATGTGAAACGAGATTGCTTCCATATATAATACTCCCACTCCAAGGACTAATTCAAGGGGGTCCAGGAGGTTCAGACCCTCCCCCGAAAGACTTAGCAAGTATTAAAATAAAATAATGAAAAAAAAAATACTTGTTTAGCATTTCTTGTATAATCTATACTTGTTAATTTCCTCTTAACTTATTGGAAGGCAAGGATTATATTGGAATATTACGGCTTTGAAGGACAGTATCAAAGATTTACGCTTGCACACTACCGTTTTTGATATTATGCATAAAATATTAATCAGGAACTTTACTTTTCGCCATCTGAATCTAACATAATTTTTATTTATTCAATAAATATTCAATTCTTCATCTATTTGACATTAATTGCCAGCACATCTGTTTATTTTACAAATTATGCCGATCTTAACTACAGGTAAGCTGGATAATGAATATGTGATGTTATACCGCTATACTTATACCGACTTGTTATCTATTCGTGTAATAATAATATTATATTAATTTATATTTTTAATTAGCATTGTAATATAATTGTCCTCCTCCGTGGCCGTGGAGTCTAAGGCGCTGTGCTTTGGGCTCCGACTGCGGGACGACATGGGTTCGAGTCCGCCTAGGTTCAGTCTCTGGTTTCTGGGCCTGTGTATATAGCCGGTAGCAACCCACCATTGTGATGAAATTGGGCAGCTACGAGTGAGTAGCGTAACCCGGTCTCGGAAATCTCCTACAACGGCTGAGGGTTCGACGTGCTGACCTCACGTCAGCCCATTACCGGTTGAAGATCTCCACACCTCTATGTAGGATTGAGGAAGGGAGACTGGCAGCCGGGAGATAGGTCAAGGCCCTTCGAGGGCTGTCGAGTCATGGGTTATTGTAATATAATTATAATATTCTTATTTTAATTTAATCATTAGTAGTAGTAGTAGTAGTAGTATTGTTATTATCATCATTCCAGAGACATTTAGTTCGCCCCCCACCAATTTATTTCTAGATACGTGCCTGCCCCTCCCATCTGCCCCCTCACTCAGTTTATTCTGGCGTCGTTTCATCCTGGACAACTTACTTCCATGTGTCTGCTCTGAAAGAAGACATGGCGACCGACTTCCGCAACCACTTGTCGAAGTCGCCGCCACACATCACATTATGACCCTCTTGAATATGCAAGCAGCAAACAATCAACTCACGTTCTGAGAAGGCGTAACGGTGAACAGCCACGAGGCGACACGTGTGCGTATATCAGCGCCCACAACATGTTATTAAGGGCGTCCGCAACGAGACCGGAATTTCAGGAACCGAGCAATTCCGGGAGTTCCGGTGGGTTTGGGTCTCCTTATCGAGTCGTTACTCACCCTTTGGAAAGCCACCGACTGGACATTCCTGGAAGAAGCCATCCTTTCTGGATCAGGTAGACTGGAGCACTTCTGACTCACCTCACTGTTAGCTTGGGGGTGGCGTTGACCTTGCGACTTGATGAGTCGGTGGTAACTCATGTCGGAAGGCAACGAGTGCATTCCCAGCACATGTAACGCAATAGAAATATTGTCCTACCAGCCTCTGCCGAGCTCTGTAGCGTAGTGGTTACCAAAGGGCAGGCACTACGACGCCAGTGATCCCTAGTTCAAATCTCGGCCTGAGCATGTTATTTGTGAGTGTCCCTTTCATCAATTTCATCATATCATCACTCATCCTCATTCTCGCGATTAGCCAAAAGTGGCAGAAAAGCGAAGAAAATAAAACAATCCGTCAATCCTACAGCTTCTGTGGTGCAATGGTAACGTAACCCAGGGGTACCACACTCTGAGAACTAAATGCATCATATCGATTGATGCACCAGAATGCATCGATTGATGCACTAAAGTGTGTTTTATGGCTTCTTCAAAGAATCAGATTAACATTTGATGCATTTCGGTTAGTGTTGCCCACGGGACGAGACGGGACAGGCTTTTAAAAATTCGAGACGAGACGAGATTGATTAATGTCCCGAGACGAACGAATATTTTCGAGACGAGACAGCATTTCACAGCATTTCCACGAGACGAGACAGGCCAAAGTCTCGTCTCGTGGGCAACACTAATTTCGGTACATTTTTGTATGTAGTGAAAGAAACACCAAAGTGCACCATTTGATTCAAGTGAGGATTCCTTTCAGTCGAGATGCACTTCAGTGCATCAGTTGATGCGTTTTGATGCACAAGAATGCATCTTTTTTTGATGATGCACTTAAACGTTTCGTCTGAGCTACATAAACCCTGTAGCTCAGACCAAACATTTAAGTGCATCATCCAAAAAGATGCAGGAAGGTGCATTAAGGAACATCAACTGATGCATTGAAGTACATCTCGTCTGCAAGAAATCCTCACTTGAATCAAATGATGCACTTTGATGTTTCTTTCACGACATACAAAAATGCACCCAAATGCATTAAATGTGAATCTGATTCTTTGAAGGAGCCATAAAACACACTTTAGTGCATCAATCGATGCATTCTGGTGCTTCAATCGATATGATGCATTTAGTTTTCTTTGTGCAGGCAGGGTAGATTTAGGCTTAGGTCTTAGACTGCCAAATTCCCGGATCCATGGTACTATTACTCACATTTGAAAATACGTGATGGTGAAACGACTCTCAAATCATTTTTCATTCATAAAAATATAAACATGCAGTAAATTATCCCTTTTAATAGAGGAATGAAACAATTAAATATATCATCAGGATTGCCCTGGTTCAGACTGAGGGATGGACACAAGTCAAACGCAGGCGGGAGGACGGCAGCGCACTATGCGGCGCTTCTCTGGAAAACCAAAGACAATATTTCAGTTCTTTATATTTTGTTCATTTATGTGTATTAAGGTATAACATACTCGAATTTTAACACATTCTGAATATTGGAAGATTGCCAAAATCGGATTTAATTTCTACTGGTTAGGAATTCCAAGGCGCGAGCTTTTCAAATACACAAAGGTTTTTCAAAAAGGCATAGAATGACGATACTGGCGCAATTAAAATAATAAGAAGAATGCAATTTACCCAAAAAATCCTTGCAGCTGCCACTTCAATGCGAAGTGAACAGAAAAATTTATAAATATTGCACTTTTATGTATCTACAGTGCCTCTCACTGTCAATTTGCCCGTGGAACGGCGGATAACGCGCCGAGCAGTGAGAGCGCGTCTGCCGGCAAACTGGATGCACCATCCGCGTAACTGAAACCGCAAGCTATGTAATGAAATAAGCTCATACAATTACATTGACGGTCTGGTTTCTCTTCAGTAAGCACACGCCGTGTTACCCGTCGCTTCTTATCAAATGCAGACCTTGTTTTCCTAAATTTGTTCACAAGTTTTCGAACACTGTCTCTGTGTGGAACAGGAACATCTGGGAATTCTGCTGCGAAACGCCTTATAACTTCCCTACAAGAAGTCATAATGACTTAAGAGTTGTACATAAAAATGCGTTGATTTAAATTGTACGTATAGGTGGCAGTATTAGACTGCAGAAGAGTACCAGTAAAAGAAAACAATGGAAAACACTTGTAAACACCTTAACACTTCACAAACACGTGCAAACTGGATACCAGCTATCTATATACTGAAGCACTGACAGGTCCAGTGACAAGGTCAGCGTACAGCTGTGGGTCTAAATTCCGGCAGACGCGCTCCCACTGCCTGGCGCGCTAGCCGCCGCTGCACGGGCGACTTGTGTGTGAAAAGCACTGTACAATTGTGGTAAGTATAGATGAAAATTGTCCCATAGTTGATCATAGAAAATTAATGAAATTATTACGCAATGGTAGAGAAAAACGTTATGGCATATCTTCCTAAGTAGTTTACCGGTTCCAACAATGGCTATGAATCCTAGTTTCTTGAATTGACTTGCCACAAAGGAGAACTCTTTGCTTTTCATTTATTTATTATACTAGCTGATTGCCCGGGTATTTATTTATCCCAATCTTCTATTAGACAGGAAAATAATGAATTCTAACTATAGTGTGGCTTGCTCAAGGGTGGGTTCACCAAATAATTTAGCGACTCCGAAAACTATGGATTCGACACTATTGTAGGTCAGTTTTGACATTTTATTTTTCACCCCCTCTCGCCACCCATGCCGATAGGTAATGAACGTGGAGTTGAACGGCATTCGTAGTGTCTCTATTCATCTTAGCGACCCCGAAAACTATGGATTCCACACTAATATTGGTAGTTTTCGATTATTATTACGTCACCCCCTTCCCCCACCCCCACCCCCCTAGGGTTGCCAGGGGTTTGAACGAAATTCGTAGTGTCACTACTCATCCTAGCGACCCCGAAAACTATGGATTCCACACTAATATCGGTTGTTTTCGATTATTATTACATGTCACCCCCTTCCCCCATCCCCACCCCTAGGGGTGCCAGGGGTTTGAACGGCATTCGTACTATCACCATTTATCTTAGCGACCCCGAAAACTATGGATCCACACTAATATAGGTAGTTTTCCATTATTTTTACAAGTCACCCCTTCCCACCTCCACTCCTAGGGGTGCCAGGGGTGTCTTACCCCCACAGTATTTCTTTCCAGATTGCAAGTGATATGTGTACCAAGTTTGGTTGAAATTGGCCCAGGCGTTCGAGAGTTATGCTGAAACAATCACACACACATACATCCATTTTTATATATGTACATAGATAGATTCTAATTTTTGTTTGTTAGCAAAAGTTAGACAACCTGCTCATCAAAAGGTTATGTTTCTCAGCCGCTGACGGTATCGCGTTCATCTCTGTCCGGGGGCACGTCACCGCTTTGCCCCACATCGCTTCCGACGGCCGAGCAGAGGACGCTGGTTGACATCCCGAGCGTCATCATTCACCACCGCCGCCGGGGACATACCCCTAATTAGCATACTCGCGCCTAGGCGCTCAATTTCGACGCAGGACTCAAAACATTCCGTGTGAATGCGCCCCCATGCATCACCCGGACGGCCCTTTTGTCCACCGCGATCTGAGCATCCAGCCCGCGCTACGCTAAGTGCAAACATCATTACACTGATTTCCAGATTAACAACACAATGAACAACGTTTCACTTGAAGCGTCCTAATGGGAAGTGTGGGTTCAATGAAGACCCAACGGAATTCGGATAATCTTCCATAAGAATGGACGCGGGGAAGAACCTACCCCAGTCGCCATTATTCAGATCGTGCTTCTCGGACAGTTGATTAAATTGAAAACGCCAAGCGGGGGCGGGTTTTGGTTTGGTCATCTGCGAGAGCTCGGGTCATTTCCCAAAATGCGGTCTCTCTGCAGTTTCTGCCTTGCTGCTTTGTTTTAGAGGGTGCCCGATTGATTGTTGTTTTTGTTGTCGCCCCCGGTTTCAAACAAAACCGGGCGTCGAAGGGGCGTAATCCTCGAGGGGGTGTTTTTTTCGGTATTATTCCGAGGCTAAAATGAAGCGAGAGGCTGTGTGGACAAAGCAGGGTCATTTCCTGAAGCCCCCAAGCGGCATTCATGAATCTGCAAAAGCGCTTGAATTGCCGTTCGCGCTTTGTTTTCGCCGCAGATGTGAGGGATGGACGCTGCCATTTGCGAAGCTGCAGCAATGAACATCGAACGCTAAAGCGACGAGAGGTGCCACTCCTGAGTTTCCAACATGCAGATTACCTGGATCAGATTTCCCTCCAAGGTAGCCCTCGACCGTTCGAAGGCATTAGGAAAATCAACCTTCATCTCCTGATGGTGGCCATTTCCGAAGCGAGGACTATTACCTCCTCCTCGGCCAAAGTAACTTCCGGGATTGGCAAACCTCTCTTGAAGCAAACATTCATTCATCCCAGCATCTGTAAGACGCTACTCCAATGTGTATAGACGGACCTGTAGCACGAGGAGGGAGAGTTAATGTTATTTTATGAGACGGCATTACGGAAATTTGCAATGCATGCAGGTTTGGCTTTCAACGGTTAAAGTGAACCTTTCAGTTGCAGGGATGCTGAAGAACTAGGAAAACCTTCCTGAGTATTAATTGTTATTGAAAGAATAGAACACGCTTATACTTTGCTCTACCTTAAACAGGCTGACACAGGTCCGTACCCAGGATTTCTTAAGGGGGGGAAGGGGCAAGATCCTAAAATGTGGAACAAAGAAATGATCCAAAATTATGTTCGATTGATTGAATTAGCTTCTTTCACGTCTATTTTCTGCCACTTTTGGCTAATCGCGATGATGAAGACGAGTGATGATATGCCACGATTCGAACCTGTGACCCCTGGAGTCGTAGTGCGCTGTGCTAACCACTACGCCACGGGGGTCGGCGAAATGCTGTTGGAGTAGATTAGATGGGACCACGAATGGTATGGCAGCATTTCAGCTGTCGCAATAGTATGGTCCAAAGTAGCGGAAAAATTCAACTCGCCAATATTACCCCCCCCCCCCTCCTCCAACCCAACAATCAGCAGCACAGTTGCTTACAGACAAATGCCGTCAACAGCCATGTTAATTCTGTGTTTAGAAAATAATATATTTATAAATTAAATTATACTTATCAGCAATGATTATTAAAAGGAATAACATGTCTATATGCGAGTTAACTAAAAAAACGATACATTTTCACATCACAACTGCAGTTCGAAAAAGTAGTGGCAAGGATTAAAATAAATGTACTGTGGTAGCTTTGCATCAATGGTTATAGAACTAAAATTACTCAATATTGCAGTTCACAGACTTTTGGAGCTTGCCTCTATCCACGACAAATCCATTCATTTATGCAAAGACGAAATCAAAATTCTTGCACAAGTCTAAATAAAAATCATCAATGTTATTTTCGTAGGTTTTTATAAGTTCATATTAAAATATTTCATAGTTCGAGAGGAGACATGCCCCCCTCGCCCCTCCTCTGGGTACGGGTTGCCATCTGGTCGATCTAACATTCTCGAAGTTTACGCGAATATTCACTCCCCATAAACACAAATCTCTATAGGATATCCGCAATGTCCAGGTCAATTCCATCGACATTGTATATATCCATTAAATATCCAGTTCTACATATCCCTTGGGTGTTGATATCTAACCTTGCCTCAGCTTGCATGACGGGCACGAATACTTTGCGTTCAGGTAGTTGTTTTACTCGTATTTTTATTTTACTACAAGGAGCTGATTTCTGTATAAAGTTTCCATTTCAAAAATTATTCTTCCTTAGGAACCGATTCCCATATCACACGAAGAGTACTAAAACTGGGTCGAGAAACCTTTCTTTTCCATTCATGAGAAAAATTTAATACTGTGAGCAATACATAGTCATTGTCATCTTCGACATGTTTGTATTTAAAATGTGAACGCGAGATGTCAGGATATAACTAAATCAATCTGTAAACAAAACAGTACTGATGCGTTCAGAAGAAGCAAGAAAAATGAAAAGCTAATTAGAACAAAAACACAAGCTCCAAAATGTAAACTAAAATTCCAATATTCTTTTAAAAAATTATCAAAAGTATAAAACAATCTTAATTACTCGCAATAAATGATTTAGGATACAAACACTTTTATTCATAGAGTTTTTACCTTTGCGTGCACAAACGTTTACAGCTATACTTATGTACAAATATATAAAGTAAGTGTGTCAAAACAAGAACAAAATTAAATAAAACCTTCAGCTAGCGATGAAGTTCAAAGTTTCTCACATAAACTTGTCCTTTACCAGTACGGTACATGTAGAAATAGTAAATATTAAGTACCAATTGTCCCTTTGATCACGGGCATTCTTCGAGTCTTCATGACTGACGGGGACCTATGGGGTCCTGCCAAGATTACCAACTATCATTGTGCAAAGGGTACCTCTCCTCCTGCTCTTTGATGTACAGCTATCCTTATGTGAAAAGGGACCTCTCCACTCCCTCTCCGATGTACAGCTATCCTTATGTGCAAAGGGACCTCTCCACTCCCACTCCGATGTACAGCTATCCTTATGTGAAAAGGGACCTCTCCTCTCCCTCTCCGATGTACAGCTATCCTTATGTGCAGAGGGACCTCTCCTCTCCCTCTCCGATGTACAGCTATCCTTATGTGCAAAGGGACCTCTCCTCTCCCTCTCCGATGTACAGCTATCCTTATGTGCAAAGGGACCTCCCCACTCCCTCTCCGATGTACAGCTATCCTTATGTGCACAGGGACCTCTCCTCTCCCTCTCCGATGTACAGCTATCCTTATGTGCAAAGGGACCTCTCCTCTCCCTCTCCGATGTACAGCTATCCTTATGTGCAAAGGGACCTCTCCTCTCCGATGTGCAGCTATCCTTATGTGCAAAGGGACCTCTCCACTCCCTCTCCGATGTACAGCTATCCTTATGTGCAAAGGGACCTCTCCTCTCCCTCTCCGATGTACAGCTATCCTTATGTGCAAAGGGACCTCTCCACTCCCTCTCCGATGTAAAGCTATCCTTATGTGCAAAGGGACCTCTCCTCTCACTCTCCCATGTACAGCTATCTTTATGTGCAAAGGGACCTCTCCTCTCCCTCTCCGATGTGCAGCTATCCTTATGTGCAAAGGGACCTCTCCACTCCCTCTCCGATGTACAGCTATCCTTATGTGCAAAGGGACCTCTCCTCTCCCTCTCCGATGTACAGCTATCCTTATGTGCAAAGGGACCTCTCCTCTCCGATGTGCAGCTATCCTTATGTGCAAAGGGACCTCTCCACTCCCTCTCCGATGTACAGCTATCCTTATGTGCACAGGGACCTCCCCACTCCCTCTCCGATGTACAGCTATCCTTATGTGCAGAGGGACCTCTCCTCTCCCTCTCCGATGTACAGCTTTCCTTATGTGCAAAGGGACCTCTCCTCTCCCTCTCCGATGTACAGCTATCCTTATGTGCAAAGGGACCTCTCCTCTCCGATGTGCAGCTATCCTTATGTGCAAAGGGACCTCTCCACTCCCTCTCCGATGTACAGCTATCCTTATGTGCAAAGGGACCTCTCCTCTCCCTCTCCGATGTACAGCTATCCTCATGTGCACAGGGACCTCTCCTCTCCCTCTCCGATGTACAGCTATCCTTATGTGCAAGGGGACCTCTCCACTCCCTCTCCGATGTACAGCTATCCTTATGTGCAAAGGGACCTCTCCTCTCACTCTCCCATGTACAGCTATCCTTATGTGCAAAGGGACCTCTCCTCTCCCTCTCCGATGTGCAGCTATCCTTATGTGCAAAGGGACCTCTCCACTCCCTCTCCGATGTACAGCTATCCTTATGTGCAAAGGGACCTCTCCTCTCCCTCTCCGATGTACAGCTATCCTTATGTGCAAAGGGACCTCTCCTCTCCCTCTCCGATGTACAGCTATCCTTATGTGCAAAGGGACCTCTCCTCTCACTCTCCGATGTACAGCTATCCTTATGTGCACAGGGACATCTCCTCTCCCTCTCCGATGTACAGCTATCCTTATGTGCAAAGGGACCTCTCCACTCCCACTCCGATGTACAGCTATCCTTATGTGCAAAGGGACCTCTCCTCTCACTCTCCCATGTACAGCTATCCTTATGTGCAAAGGGACCTCTCCTCTCCCTCTCCGATGTGCAGCTATCCTTATGTGCAAAGGGACCTCTCCACTCCCTCTCCGATGTACAGCTATCCTTATGTGCAAAGGGACCTCTCCTCTCCCTCTCCGATGTACAGCTATCCTTATGTGCAAAGGGACCTCTCCTCTCCCTCTCCGATGTACAGCTATCCTTATGTGCAAAGGCAGCACGTCGAATATAGAGAAACACATGACTCTGTTTTATACTACGCGCCCTCCAATTACTGCTACTATTTGCTGGATCTACGAATACAAAAAAGTGTGAATTTTAGCATATGAGGTGGCAGATAAACAAAATGATCTTGATTATGATAAAAGATGGGTTTATTTGTTTCTGACAAGTGGTAGAGACAAATAATAAGTGTGTGTGCAAAATAACTAATAAAATACATGTCTTGAAACACAATTCATTCTTTACCCATTAACAGCTCCTCCTCCGTGGCCGTGCGGTATAAGGCACCATGCTTTGGAGGGCGGGTGCGGGACAGCATGGGTTCGATCCCGGGTTCTGTCTCCGGGAATTTTCGACCTGTGTATAGGGCCGGTGGCAACCCACCATCGTGAGGAAATTGGGCAGCTACGAGCGATCTCCACACCTTTAGGTAGGAATGTGGGAGGGAGACTGGCAGCCGGGAGATAGGCCCAGGCAGGCCCTTTCGAGGGCTGTCGAGCCATGGGTTATTATTATTACCCATTAACAACTTGAGATTAATAATTATTTACAATTCTTGCATTATACCTCATTTAGAATTTTAGACTTAAATTATTTATTTCTTGATTTTTGTCTGGTAAAGCATCAATTACCTTTGGTACGCCCCTCGTGGGGACGTACTTAAGTTGTTATTTACCACGGCTACAGAAATCTTAATCTCAGGGGGATAGGTTCTCTTATTCGAGAATTCCAAATAAAAAAGCGTTTTATAGCCAAGAGGATATAGTAAAATGCGGATCTATATTCTAATAACAATACAAAATACAGAGAAAATATATATATATGTGTATATATATATATATATATATAATCGAAAAGGTATTCTTTTCTTGTATCTATTTCTTCTATAGGAAAAAGGCATCTTCTTCTTTTATCATCAAAAGGCTTCTTCTTCTTGGATTATCGAAAAGGCTTCTTCTTCTTTTAAAGGGCTTCTTCTTCTTTGATTATAGAAAACGCTTCTTCTTCTTTGATTATAGAAAAAGCTTCTTCTTCTTTTATCATCAAAAATCTTCTTCTTCTTTTAAAAGGCTTCTTCTTCTTTGATTATCGAAAAGGCTTCTTCTTCTTTTAAAGGGCTTCTTCTTCTTTGGTAAAATGGTAATCTTCTTCTTCTTTCTTCTACCTTTTATGACAATCTCTTTCTTCTATTTACAAAAAATAGTCATCCCCTTTTATTCATCGCCGTTTCTTATTTTCCTCTATTCATATCAATTCTTATTTCTTCTTTCACCAGCAATCTTTATTATCTTCTATATTCCGACGAGATATTCTTATATTCTCGATAAATTCTTCTATTTATTCTTTCCACAGCAAATTCTTATTTCTTCTATTCTTTTTTCCCACTGGAAAAGGTCTTATTCTCTCATTTATCGCAATTATTTCTCTTTACCATATCTCTTCTCAATAACATAGACAAATCATTATGCTGCATTCCTTGTAGAGAATTGAACCAAAGCTATAGAGGATTTTAGGAGCGTCTAATCTGACAATAGCGCCTCCTCCTAAAACAACAACCAAGGGAAATAACCAGGATCGCTAATAACAAGCGCTGCCAATGGCCCAGTGCGACTAAAAAGGAGCGCAACCGAAAAGTGCTTCGGGGCGTCTAATTTGACAACAGCGCCACCGGGGACAAACAACAAAACACTGACGATGTTCTCCTCGTCAGAAAAATAAAAAGAGAGAGATTTCTGAATTCGTTCGCTTACTCAATAACTTTCCTAAACGTTTCGTATGCGGCCATATTCTTAATTATTTTAATTTACTATATACAACATTCTATTTATTTCCTTTATAGTATTTGAAATCTTCTTTTATATATTTCTCAATTTACTATAATATATAAAATCCCTCTTCTCCGTTTTAAGTTTTTATAATTTCCTTTGCTCCTCTTTATATAGCGTGCTGCCATCTCTCGTCGATTCCGAGAAACCATTCCTCCTTGCAACTCTCATTGTGTCATCGAAACTGGCACGTGACACTTTGTTAAAATTGATATTTTTGGATCTGTCAATTTCAACTGGAAGTAAATCCAGACCACTAAAGCTTTCCTGACTCATAGCACAGACCTGCTCATAGTCATAGTACATTCTCGACCTTCTTTCTCTCTTTCCTTTTTTGTTTTGTCTCTTTTTTAAGCACTTTGATTATCGTAATATGATTAAAGTACAGTAAAACCCCGATAAGCCGGACTTCGCTTCATCCGGACAGGCAAAAGGCAAAATGGGGAGGGGAGGCAGAATGCAAGGTTTTAAATGTGGCTAGAAGTCAACAATCGCATTGTATGTACAGTATTGTTTTACATTTTACTGTGCTGTATAGTGTATTTAGGCCTATGCCCTTTAAATACATCATAATAAACCTTTTTGTTGCTATAAACGGAGTTTTAATGCACTTTCTACTGTTCTTTTAGGTTATTTCAGTTAATCCGGACTTTCGTTAAACCGGTCAACTTATCCCCCCCATTAGTCCGGATTAACGAGGTTTAACTGTACTACAATATCAGAGGCGTATATTCGGGGCTACCTAGGCTATCTGCGAAGCCCAGACTCGAAAAATAAAATACAGAAAAAAATATCTATCAAAAAATTTGCATAACATTTTTCATTTCAATAACACAATAACAAGATGAACCTATTTCTTAGAAGTTGGAAACATTGCCCGCTTTCTTTGAATTCGCGAGAGAGCTGGCCCAGCTGGGGAGAACTCCACGGAGGTGACGGGTAAGCTTGACAGGGCTCCGATCAATGTTGCAAACCAATTTTTGGAGCGAATTTACAATATAGAGAAAGTCTCCAATTTTGTTAATTTTCGGTATACTAACTAATTTTGACCTCCTAATCACGAATCTGTTGAAAGAAACCGGGGGTCACGTCTGAAAATTTGAAAAAAAGCCGATTGAATTGTTTATATATAGAGGTGTATATGCGTAGTTTTACGAACAAAAATGTAATATCCTGTCATTGTGTCCAACCACGCCGGTGTTTTACAAGAAAATGATTTATGATGTTCAATTCTAGTACGATCCCTATTTATTCAATGAATGTAGGGGTGAAATGAGTGCTAATGGAACCTAACCTAACAGGCCTAACCTAACCTCGTGTGAATGGTTCGTGGGGCTACCCGTGGATGGTTTTTGGGGCTAACGTCAATGGTTTGTGGGGCTACCCGTGGATGGTTTTTGGGGCTAACGTCAATGGTTTGTGGGGCTACCCGTGGATGGTTTTTGGGGCTAACGTCAATGGTTTGTGGGGCTACCCGTGGATGGTTTTTGGTGCTAACGAACAATTTTTCATCAAAATGTACAATTTCCAGACGTGACCCCCGGTTTTTTACAACAGATTAGTGATTAGGAGGCCAAAATTAGTTAGTATACCGAAAATTAACGAAATTGGAGACTTTCTCTATATTGTACATTCTAGCCCAATTTTTCCCACCATGTAATTTCCCCAGGATCGGGGAATTGTGGAGTCAAACTGTTACAGGAGAGAGAACAGGGTTGCATATGGCGGGGAAAAAAAACCTCTGAACTTCCTCAACAGTCTGGGTCAATGTTGCAAACCAATTTTTCCCAGCACGTGATCTTCCCAGGACTGGGGAATTTTGAAGCCAAATTATCGCGGTAAAAGGGGAAAGTGTCATGTGGCAGGGACAAGAACATAATTGAACGCTTGCAGAGGAGTTAAAAACGAGGTCGTTGATCTTCAAACAACTAGATACAGTGGGGAGTAGAAAATTGTTGGCTGAGCGGGAATGGTTTACCGAAATGACAAGGACCAGTTCTAGTCTAGATCGTGTCGAGTGGTCTTGGTGCGTGGAATTTATTTAGAGGCAGCGTGTGAATACAGTAGTGAGTGGATTGTATCTTTGTGAATGATATGTGCTGTGTTGTGTAGTGAACTGAAATGAGGGACATAGTTAACAAGCTGTCTTTCGGCTTACGAATTACGATAAGCTCCAAATCGTTGTAGATTTTTCTTGTATGTCCACTTTATGAACAGATAAGCTAATGGGGATCGGACCTACAGTTAAAGTGGTATCTAAACCACCATGTATCGAACCCGGGACCCCTTAGTTTTAAGGCAACGACGTTATTACTGCGCCAACAAGGAGTACCCGAACTTAAAATCGTGAAAATAGGTAGGTTGAAATTTTTTTTTTTCTCGTAGGCCTACATAATATATTTCACAATATGGGCCTCTCATTTATGCAAATAAGAATGAAATTCTTGAAATCCTTTCCTTCCTGACAGTGTATATTTCCATGTTTTATTTATGAGGTATATATTTTTAATCACAGTGTCACATCACTTCAACCCGTCACCCCAAATGAGTTAAAAAAACAAAAACACCCCCACCAGCAAATTTTTGTCCATTCGAACACTATGATATGGTGCGATAGCCCAGGTTCTTAGCCCAGTATACGCCACTGTACAATATCGATCTTTCGGGGCCCCTTTACTCCGGGGACCCCAACCTCTCTACGGCCTTGGTGCCGCAATTTTCTTCCCTAGAAAGTCTGCAACTGTGGTGAGGAGCCTTTTAAAGGAAGAAAAAAACTGGCTTCCGTAGCGGAGGGTTGATCACTGCGCGCTATGAAGTCAGGGGTCGCCGGTTCTAATCCCGACCTGGGCATGGATGTTCCTTGTGAGTGTTCCTTCATCAATTTCAGCATATCATCACTCATCCTCGCGATTAGCCCTAAAGTGGCAGAAGAGCCAAGTAAAATAGATAAAACAATAAACAATACACCCGATACAGTTTGTAAACGGAGTACTTACCAATGATCCCACGAAGCATTCACAAGACACTACATGATGTAAAAGCATGTTGCAGTGCTTGAAAGAAAAGACCTGTATCTTCTGTCACTTTCACGTGTAGTACGATCTTGTATTGTTATATTTCTTTACTTCTCTTACTGTATACGAGCGAGAATTATGGTGACGACAAGTACATTGTTGCAAACTACCTCATTGTAGTTTTTCTTGCATTGTTACGTTTATGTTTGAACAAAAAAGAAACAAACTTTTGAATCATTGAGAAAACTTATAAAAAGTAAAAAAGTAAAGTGCTCCCCTGTGCATAGCACCACGCCATGTAGGCGTATAGGGGGTGTGGGGGTAACGCCCCACACTTTCTTGATCCGGTCGTGAGTGGGGGTGATGTGATCAGCATCACGCCCCTCACCGCCTTTACCCCCCAGGGTTTCCCCCAGGTACCCATGTTATTCGACGCTGGGTGGGCGCCGGGGCCACTTCCATCGTTAGAAAAGTTCCCGGATTTGAACCGGCCGGGGATCGAACCCGGGACCTTTAGCATGGTAGTCAGACGCGTTACCGACTGAGCCACCGCGAATCATTGAGAAAACTTATGAAACTTGAAATTTTGCACAGGATTTATAGTTTTAAATTTGAATCTAAATGGTTGGACAATGTCCATTTTAAGAGGTAACAGCAAACGCTATAAAAAAGAGAAAATTAATATAAAGATCCTTGCTAAGAGTGAAACATACAGGTTAGTACCTAACCACCATTTCTATAAATGCGTCATTTGCTGAAATGTCATAATAACATGAGATACAACATTTCAAGTTGTTACTATATCGTTGATCGTTCAGAATCCTAAACAATCATATTTATGCACTAATAGTAGAGTTTTTACTCAGGAATGAATTGAAAATCATTTGTTTTTAATATAATTTTTTGATATTATATTGAATTTCATGTAGAAGAGATGCATATTTTTTTTCAAAATTTGAATGTTATTTAATCTTCTTTCGTATTTTGTATTGGCAACTAGTGTTGCTTTGCCACGGTCCTCTACATGAACCAGTACTTCCTTGGATATCTTAATCCAATATGCTCTAGGAGCGACTAATGTATAAGGAGTGACCTTTTCCGAAAGCACTCAAATGTCAACCCCCCCCCCTTTCCACATAGTACAGCCTGGACTGCATTTTGCAGACTAGCGAGGCTCTGGCGTCTGAACTCAACAGTTCGTGTTGTGTCGTTCCTATATTTTTGTAATTGTCCCTTAATCCATACCATCACTAGACCCGGAATTTTATGGACTTGTATCAAAGTACAAAATATGTACATAAATATGTAACAATAATTGATAAAATATGTACCTAAATATGTATTATCAAAATTATATGTGACTAAGTATGTAGTATCAAAGAATATATAATATTAATAATAATGGCGTATCCAAACAATTTCAAGAATTCTGCTAGATATTAATTTCATTTGAACATATTCAACATAATTTCAAGGACATAGGTTGTTCAAATTGAAATTTGTATCAAATTTATGAACTCAAAAAAGCACAGCAACGTATACTAAGAGACCAATTGTGTCAACTATTCATTACTTTTCACATCGCAAATTATTTTACAATATGTAAATATAGTGGCGGCGATTAGGGGGCAGTTGCCCCCCCCCCCCCCAACTTTTCACCGCTTTTGCTTCCGCACTATGCTGCTAAACCTTATCTAGAAAGGGAAATATACTGTCTTTACCTCCCAGTTTTCGCACCTTGCCCCCCTGTTTTGGAACCCAATCGCCGCTACTATACGTAAGAGAGCTCTTTATAACTTTCTAAACAAATTGTAAAACAAAAGCGTCTACAGAAAGAACAATCGAATGAATATACATACCTACTTTTTTACTCTTTGTAAAAGGAACATACTATGTAACTCGTTACGTACAGGAAAGTAGCTTTCTTGTTCACCGAAGCCAAGTTTCTAGGTGATTTTTCTAAATCTATGAGCGAAACGAAAATATGTAACCAGAAGGGAGGGTGGCAGATAAAGGATAGCATAAAGGATCAAGATAGGAATAAAATACTAATTTTTTATGTAAAGTAGCAAATATGTAAAATATGTAATATCCTGGCAAATATGTAACCTAAAACTTAAACAAAATCATGTCAGTTATACAATTCGTTGATATTTTCGTGTTCAAGGTATGTATCTAGAAAGGAATGGAATCTGTAATTACATACAAATCCGGTCTCTGCTCATCACAATTCATCCTTGTCTACCCGATTAGCCAAAAGTAGCAGAAAAATGGAAGTAAGATAAACTAAATCAAAATATTAAAAATGAGAAAAAAAAGTCTCCGCATCCTATTCTTTCCATACCCTCTTGGCATAGGCAGGCACTTGTCACTAAGTACTTATTTTATTTGCCACGTTCGGGAAGATTTGAAAAACGAAAGACATATTTGATTTAGGGTGCCTGTTTACTCGGAATGATCCACAGAAATACGATTTGAGGCACACCAGTATTCAAATCATGGTGATTATCCACCTCCGAAACCTGTTGTGGCGACGCACAATTAAATCCCTCAAGTTAAGTGTTGCTCTTTCCCCATTGTTGCCTCATTTTGTGCAAACGGGCTGAATCGGCCACAGTGGCTTTTCAGCATGATGGACTTCCTTCAACAACCCTTCTTTGCGGTTTTTCCTGGAGGTAGCGGAACAGTTGTTTTGTCGGTTCTTTTGGCCTGAAGGTACAGTCTCCGCGACTCCCCATGCCTTATCTTCCGTTGTCCATCTTTTTCTTTTACTTTGATTCTCTGAGTCATGTTTTTCCGGGTACAAGACCTCCAGGAATTGCATATCCTTGCGTCATCTATATTGTGCTGCATTCACATGACAGGTCGAGTCTTGAGGTCTTAGTTACGATTAGGTGCTAAAAGGAGATGGATTTAGGACTTTTAAGCATTGATGATAGAATTATATTATTGGACACAGTTCTTAATTATTTAATTTTGACATGTGTTAACTGTTAAATTAAAGGATAAAATTATTAAACAGGTAACAGACTTTGTATATTTGGGAAGCCATATTTCACAGTTCGAACACGAAGATGATGTTCAGAAAAAATAGATTAAATGGAATTTTGAAAAGAAGTTTTGGAAAAGAAATGAGAAAAATGTCAATGTCGTTTCGAAAATTATTAAATTACAGGCCAAAAGGGGGAAAAAATTAGGAAGATCATATCGCTTATGGAATTATGTCACATTTTCTATACCTATTTATTTTGGCCAAAAGTATTAATGCACCGTCTGTAGAAATTGACACATCCCCTTGTAGGGTAGACCAGGGCATTACGGATGACTGGGCATTATGTATGGATCTAAGGTTATCGGGACGTAACTCGAAACTGTTGCAGTTAAGAACGTTGAAACAACAGCAGATCACACGGTCATCTTTCCTCTTACCAGCGCGCGTCTGCGAGATGTGATTGTTGCTAAGCTTGTTGATGAAGACTGCGAGAAAATTAGGAATTGCAAAAGTTATGCGACATTTAGTAACGTTTTATTTTAGAATGTAGTGGTGTAAGTGTTCCATTACTTCACATAAAGACCTCAATCAGGGAACAGCTAAGATTAAGAGAATGGGGGAAAGCGAAATATATCCAGGTTGTGGGAAAAAGTGAAAGAGGTTCGCGGCATGGTTCAGATTAGGGGGATGGAAACAACTAAGAAAGAGAAACGAGGCAGGGGAAACGATATGTCCTTTGTGCGATGGGGAGGAGACGGACAAGCATATCCTACTGAACTGCCCTTCTACACGTGACCTAAGGTACAAATGGATGAAAAACTTAACAGGTAGGGAGGTGATAGAAGTGCTGGACGACAGAATAAAGATAAAGGAAGTGGGGCAGCAAGTGGGGAAATACCTGGGAGAAGTAAGAGAACGGCAGGGGAAAGCTATTAGAGAAGGCAGCGAAATGAGTGATCATGCTCCAGCCGAGCCATCTTTATAGTGTGTGTGTAAAGCAAAATGTATGCGTTTTTTGGTGAGAATGCAGGAAAAGAGAAGTGGGGCGAGGAAGAAAGACTGGAAGAAGAACTGTTGAGGGAGGGGAAGAATGTGTATATAGGGGACAAAGTAAGAGACAGCTTAAAATAAAACTAAATGTAACAAAATATTGTAGAAAAATCAAAACTATGTAGTGCATACAGCCTATGGCTCGCATAAAAAGAAAATAAATGTAAATCTATCAGTATCTCTTCCAACGGAGATCACTGGAGATCCCACTAAACCGGCTCACAATTCCCGCTAGTGATTGCTAGTGATGACAAACATAGAACAGTAGGTTTAGTAGCAGCTGAGGAGCAGGTTGACATCTTACCGAGAAAGCGGCGATGACGCACAAGAACAACAAGTTCAACAATTATTGCCATCACCACAGAAAGCGAAGCGCCCAACAGCATTGCATGTCACTACACCTATATTACTACACATTGGAGTAATATAGGCAAAAAAAAAAAACCAACGCAACAATGGCATCTACTTCCAAAGCCAAAATGAAAGCAGGGAGTTTCAAAAGTCAGGACATAAGAAGGAATTTGGCCTCCCCCATGGCGCAGTGGTAGCGTTGTCGCCTTGTAATCAAGGGGTCCCGGGTTCGATTCCCGGTGGAGGCACATAGTGGTTCGGATCCCACTTTAAACTGTAGGTCCAGTCCCGATTAGCCTTACTGTGCATAAAGTGGACTTAAAAAAACAAATCAAATCAATAAGAAGGAATTTGATATCTAGTGTAGACATTTGCTAGTAACTCTTGCATGTTTTGTCACATTTCATACGATAACCGAAGAAGTACACAGATGGGAGACTGGATTCAGTGTCAGTCCTGCTGTAAATGGTATCACGAGCGTTGTGTAAATGCTGTTGGGAGAGAAAACAATCTGTGTGTAGCATATGTCAGGTTCCACCACTTTAATCCAGCACTTGCTGATCCCTATTGTCCCGTTAGTGATCCGTTTTACCCCTGCTTTCGGGGCAAAACGGATCAACTGCAATGCCTAACAAAATATTTTTTTTAAATAAATTGTTTTTACTTATGGCTCATACGATGCTGTGAACATGTAGTAGAAACTACAATTATATTTTTGGTAAAGGTTTGTATCGCTAACATTATTCGATAGGCAATAAAAGCCGATGTAAAGCAAAAATTGATCCGTAATACCCTGGTCTGCCATTATCTTTCTACCGATGTAGAAATCAAACTCGGTATCTTACTTTCTTTTTTCCTTTTTTAAAATAGATTCTACTTATTAAACATAAAAAACAAAAATATAATAAACATTTTTTTAACCCACTGCTAT
Source organism: Lepisma saccharinum (assembly GCF_977018435.1). Classification (NCBI taxonomy): domain Eukaryota; kingdom Metazoa; phylum Arthropoda; class Insecta; order Zygentoma; family Lepismatidae; genus Lepisma; species Lepisma saccharinum. Next base: position 6,246,085 of record NC_139235.1, read on the forward strand.
AATTAACATATAAGCGTAGGGTTTTAGGATATATACAAGTTCGAAGGGGGCCTACTAATAGGGTTGGGGTTTGTGGTATTGTTCAACCCTTTGCTGATGCAATTAAGCCCCGTGACAAGTTAAGTTTGCAGCAACTTTTCGCTCGTGTAGATTCAAACGTGTGCGCAGAATATAGTTCCGGTGCAATACTGCCGATTTTCTCAATGTCTTTGATATGAACGTCTCGGCGGTTGAGGCAAGACTCGCACGGGAGATGCTGAGCGCCGTTCTCGCGCGGATTAATACATAAAACCTGCTGCAAACTTAACCTGTCGCGGGGTATAGGTTATTTATTTTAAAATAAAATATTGTGTTTATTGGTTTGGAGATTGCTAGCACCAATCACTTAAATGTTGTTTTTTTTAATTCAAGGCATTAGCATCATCAATTAAATTAGTATTGTCTGTTCGAAAGTATTTCAAAGGGAGTTTGAATCCACACTTTCTTCTCACGGCATGTTCTGGATTATAGATACTCCTTCATAGTACTGTTTAGTGTGTTTTTTATAACGAACAGAAAATAACAATACGAATTCCCATTTTTTGGTGCTAATCCATTATACAATCCAGTACAGTATATTAACCACGTGCTGCCATCTGTAGTTATTCATAATAAGCAACGCCACGAGAGCAAAGAAAAAGCACTTGACAAATTTTCAACCCGTGTCCCTCGCGCTAGCATGACAAGCACTGCTGGAAGAAAGGAAAATTGATGCCGGACAGGGCTTACTGACAGCTCCATGCAGTCACGCCCGCGACGTGCTTGTATTTTGACGTCGGTGCTTATCGCGGAATAATACCAGCGATTGTGACATGGCTGTGGGCCCCGATGCCTGTGAGGTTTTGATTTATAGTCCCAGGCAGCGAGCTGTGACAGGGTCCATTCAGGGGTGGCGCTGTATCCCCCTCTCCCCCCTTAGGAGAGGAGGAATTAAATATTCTAATTTAATCGTGGGTTTAAGTACTTAATCAATCACAAACGGGGGCGAAATCCCGCAGACATCATCAGTATCTGGACACACCTACTAATCCACCCTGGAAGAAGGGGAATTAGGTTTTTAAAAAACTCATCCCTCCTTTTTGCGCTGTCCAATATCTAATTTCTAATCTCATTTGCGTAACTAGGTAGCCGACTTACGTGACGGAGTGGTTAGAACAGCGCGCGACGACGCCACGGGTCCCAGGTTCGAATCCTTGCCTGGACATGGATATTTTTGTGAGTCTCTCTTCGTCAATTTCATCATAACTCATCCTCATCGTCGCGATTAGCTAAAAGTGGCAGAAAAGCGACACTAGATAAGAATCAAATCATCATGTTTAACTATGTTATCTTCCTTATGTTATGGTATAGAATTTACGTATACTAGCAACGAGGGTTCAGGTAGACCCATGTAAAACTGGAATAATAATAATTTTGTGTGGTAACTTATTGAATTTTTAATAGATCTATTATGGATCACAGAATAGGCAATAGTAAAGACAATTTAGTCCTCCTGTACCATTGATGCATGGGAGAACAGCCACAGGCTGAACGTCGCACTTTAATAAAGAAAATTTGAATTTCAATTTGGAATTCAAATTTTAAAAAACGAAACTTTACTTTTTAATGCTTACAATCAAAACTCATTAAATTTTATGTAGTAATGATCTCGCAACCGGTTCATTTGCGCATCCATGTTTACAGAGGTTTTTTGCTTCTACTAGTGCGTGTTTTTTATCCTCACAGTTAGGGCCATTACTTATGAATCGCCCTGTATTGTTAAAAAATAAAAATTGCGCCGATGATTACAGATATGTTTAAAATTTACGTAAAATAAGATAATAATAAAAATAAATGAAAATACAATAGTCCGTAACTTCTCTCTCTCACACACACACACACACACACACAATCCCCCTGGGCTCCGACACCTCGTCACACTAAACCATGAGACGTCGTCCCCTGTAAACTAAACCATGGCTTGAGTGTGGTGCTTTGTTCCAGGCGAAAAAAATAGTTCCACCCCAAGGACTGTATGTAGTCTATTTTCTCATTTCGCGTCGCTTTTCTGCCGGGTCGAAGGAGATGAATTATGACTGAATGAAACTGAAGGTGGGGAATACAACCTGAATACTAGTGTTGCCCACGGGACGAGACGGGACAGGCTTTTAAAAATTCGAGACGAGACGAGATTGATCATGTGTCCCGAGACAAACGAATATTTTCGAGACGAGACAGCATTTCACAGCATTTCCACGAGACGAGACAGGCCAAAGTCTCGTCTCGTGGGCAACACTACTGAATACTATCTCATGCAGTAAATGAAAACATGGAAAAGTGGTTATCTAGAGAGATCATTTCTCAGTACTCAGGTAAAATTTTATAACTTTCTGTCGACCAGTTCCGGAGATAAACGTGACCAAAAGTTACCCCGTAATGTTACACAGGCTTGACGAGGAAGAAATAAAGGGTATAAGATCACCTTAACATGCTCGGAGCTGATACAAAGGAATGGATATCAGGACTTACACTGTTGCTAATGTATACTGTGAACACACAGAATACTCCGAAAGTGGCGCGATGTCGTAGACACCCAACCCAATCTTCGAGAAGATCTTGTCGTTATCTTTGGTATCTGAAGATTAATGACAATACTTTGTTTAGGAGTTGGCTTTTTCCGTGTTTCTGTTGCGTCTGAACAAGCGACGAGGAGGGAACAGGTCTAGCGTGTCTTTTCTGGTGATTAATATGCTGGGCGACACTTCGTCCTGAAACAATGGTGTCTGACGTAGATGGATGACTGCGCTATCTGCCAGCGACCGGAATTACGTAAGCGGCGGGTGCAGTATCGCACCCTTGGTCCCTCATGTGCACCAACTCCCTCCCCTCCTCGCACCCTTCCATAAATCAACGCTCGCACGGATTTCAAAAACGAGGGGAGGGAGTGAGTTGTCGGTTGAAATGAAGACGGATTCTCCGAGAGATGGATTTCTTTGCAGACGCTTCTGGAGCGGCTTGAAGGTCGGGATGGTGCTGATAAGCCAATAAACAGGCACGAGCTGCCAGTCACATGCCGACACCGGAATTCGACCTTCCTTTGTTTTCGGGCAAAGAGCTTGAGAATTGGATTTCTGAGGAGTCTCTTTCGAAGCGGGTTGTCGAGACGCCACAGCAAGGGAGCGGAGGGACGAGACCCCCCTGTACGTCAACAGCACGCTTTTTACAATCCCAACAAACAAGTAAAGCCAACAAATAAATGCTCTTTAAGTCAAAATACACATCTTTGTATTTTATTGCATGCGACAGCTCCCCTCATCCTGCCTGTCTACTCTTTTTTTATAGGTAACGTTCTTGATGATGGATCCCCAGTGTAGGCACATGGTGTATGTGGTCTTCGGTTCGATCCCCGTTCTGAGCTCCATTCTGTGTTGAACCAGCATCGTGAGGGTAGTCTGGTAGCTAGGCTATATGTAAGTAATTGTTGAGGACTTCGGTCTCGAAATCCTGAAATCAGCTGCGATGGGACTCGATGAATTGACCATGCGTCACCCAATGAAAAATCGATACTCAGGTCCCCACATCACACAGATACGCACCTCGTATATATGCTTGCTTTAGTTGTCTGTGGTGCTCGTAGGCGTGTGGAGGACTAGTATAGGGTGGAATACACCTTACGATCCTCTTGTTCCATATGCGAACTCGTGTCGCCCTGGCACTCACGAAGGCAGTATTGGTGTGGACAGTTTGCTTGATTTCTTGTTTTCGGGTCCGTCGGGACAGCCGTCTCGAGATGACATTTTTACTTTCCTGACTCACTGAATGTTATATTTTGATTAACAGGCCCGATTTTTGTTTATTTATTTGCTGAGTTTTGCCCATGTACACTTATGTACATTTGAAGTTTTGAAGTTTAATTTTATAATCGAAATAGGCTAACTAAACTCTGGTGCAACCTATCTTGACAGTGACGTAGTACCAGCATTGCAAACTTCCATCGTTGATACTTTCACGTCTGCACTAAGAAAAAAGACAAACAAGGGAAAGAATTTCAATAGTTTGAAATGCAAGGGAAGGAAGTCCAACATGTTGCAATGCGAGGTTTCTTTTAGAATGGAATCATGTAAAATAGAGAGCAATTAAAACGAGTACGATGTATAAAGACAAGAAAATGAACGGAATAGAATAATGAATACGAGATGGCAACGCGCCTTTGAACGGAAAGTTCGCGAGGCTTGAGCACAAAAATATAGTTCCTTAATGAAAACACGTTACAGCGTATACAGAGCATAGAAATGTGTTAAAAATATTAGATACTTAAAAACTTGTTGAAATGTAGAGTATTCGGCACGATTATTTTGTTACAAGTCAAAGTTAAAATTATATATACTGCTCAGCAAAGAAGAAAAAAAAACCGGAAAATATGCGAACTAAAATCCACCCCCACTTGTTTCTGTCACGGTGAAGGGCAGCAGACCAGAATCTGGGGGAAATCCTCCTCTTCCTCTGCTCTTCACAGCTCTTCTGAAATTCTGGCGGACCTGCCGCAAAACGCGACGTTCAGGGTGGCGCGGTCAGTGGTTGAAGAAGAATGGATAGCGTTCGTGACGATTCCCGATTTAAATAATTAATGACAATAAAATCTATTGTCATGGTTGTGATTCTTACTATGCGATAGTAAATATCACCATCTAAGAAACAGATTGTATCTTCAATTTATTTATTAATTATAATTATATCCTCAGAGACAGTGGCGGCGATTGGGGGTACCAGGCCAGAGGCGCTAACTTGTTTCGCCTTTACTTTTCGCAAGACCTTTTCCATTCTTCTTTGGGAAAGTTCTGAAATTCTTCTCTTGCAACTTCCAGTACTCTGCCCAAATTACGATCCACATTTTGTGATGCAATACGACCCTTTATGATACCCCAAACATACTCAATAGGGTTTAGATCGCAATGATAAGGTGGAAGACGAAGTACGGCGTGGCCGTTTTCTGCTGCAAGAGTGTCGACCCGATATTGCGGGGGCTTTTTGTTGGTTTTGATTAGCTGATATAACTAATATATAATACTATATATATATATATATATATATATATATATATATATATATATATATATATATATATATATAATATATAATACTATATAATCCTAAGTCATTGCAAATAATGTTGCGAAGAGTTTCACGACTACCCCGAAAATTAATTTCTTTCTTTAATTTCGAAAGCACTTTTTTTACTGTTGGCACTTCATGTTCAACCGTATAAAAATTACCAATAGTTCTCCTAATCAAACACTTGTCAAAGTCGTCTACAACAATTCAACGGTTTTCGGCAGACCTGTGCTTAGCTGGTGTCGTAAATTTCCCCCCTGAATTTCCTTCCTTTCTAATTTTCTTAATGAAAGTGTCCGACATTCGAACTGCAGCCGCCGCACGATTTGTAGTTTGATTGACCGGAAACGTGTAACATCCTTCTCTCGCTTCGTTGTCAAAAAATTTAACAACATTCGAAATCACCTCTCGGCTCTCACTATGTACGGTTTTGCCCTTCATTTCGGTATAAACAACATACACAACAGACGCACTCGAACTCAATTGACCTTTCGTCCATGTAAGTTTGGCAACATTGAAAGGGTGTCAGAAGTCGAGCAGTCCTTGCTACCCCCACCTCCCACCCGACCCAACCCTCGATCAGCTGTACACAAAAACGTTCCGTTCCTCCAGTGTGCTTTCTCTGCGGACTCTGAGACACAACTGTGACGGAGAGAATCTTTCATGCTTTGCGCGGAGTGATACAATGGTTTCGCATCAACCTGTAGTGCGGTCCCAGCTTACGTCACTGTCAAGATAGCTTGCACCTTAGTATACAAGGGTTGGATAAAAAGTAATGGCAACACTGCTGTCCCGTGAAAGGGGTGAGTCACAGCCACGGCCGTAGGCAGGAAAAAGTTTCGGGGGGGGTTCATTCATAATTGTTCCCATGGGCGTCGCCAGAAATTTGAATAATAGAAATAATAACAATAATTGCACAATAATTATTAAAATTTCATAATAATAAAAATTTTATTCCATAATAATACTAATAATTAATATTATTATATTATTGTTATATCCTTGAGGGGGCTTACTCAATCCAGCAGATGAGTGAATATCCAGCACAAGTTTCTTTTTGTTTTTTTACGTTTCATACAGTGTGTACTGAAATGCACAATTATTATACTTCGTCATTAAACTTTAGACACCTTCAAGAAAAAGCTTTAAAAGTTAGATGGAAATTTTAGTCATAAAGTTTTTGTTGTTTGACTTTAAAGTTAAATTTTTGGAATTTTGAAAAGTGTGGTACCAGTTATTCTTTTTAAAAACTTAGCCTGGTGCATGGATTGTAACCTCAATCGCGAACGTAATGCGCTACAAAACTGGAGATCCTAGGTTTGAACTCCTATCAAGGGGGATTTTCGACTTGATCGGACAGGAAATTTAAAAGCTGGAAAGGGAATTTTGGGACAATCATAAGGGAATCTTCAGTCTATATTCCTTGTGACGCAGGAACAACACTGGAAAGATGACAGCAGAAGTGAAAATGGAGGGGTCGCGGGTTGGTTACGATTCTGAGAATAAATCCTGTTTCACTCAACTTTCAGAATTCCAAATGTATGAAAATTCTAGCTCGATCGTTTCAACATTGTCTCCTTGTATTTTTGTGATGCTTCGAAAAAAAATTTGAAAATTTGTTACAGATTTTGGTTTCTCAACTTCCATTAATCCAACATGTCAGAAGTTTCGGGGGGGGGGGGGGTTTGAACCCTAGAAACCCCCCCTCTAAATACGGCCATGGTCACAGCGCCACAAGCGTTTCGTGGCTGATAAAGGAATGTCAGACGAGGAAGTATAGTGAGTGGGAGCGATTGTATGTTATTCAGTCAAAAACAGCAGTGCTCTGAAGCAGAGGACGAGAGTGCAAGCGCCATAACAATATGTTTAGGCAAGAAGAACAACGTCTCTCAGGCAGACGGTCAACGCAGCCTACTTCTGCACCTTCTTGCAACGCCACCTTCGTCTCGCATTAAGAAGGAAGCGACGGCACGGTGTCCCATCATCCTGCTTGACAATGCAAGGTGTCACACTGCGAACAATGTGACGGCGCTCCTCCATAACTGGTAGTGGGAGGTACTGGAACATCCGCCGTATTCACCGGTATGAGACCGTGTGATTACGACCGTTTTGTCAAAATGAAGGAACCACTGGGCGGGAAGCACTACGACACGCGCGAAGCCATCATACGTGCTATAGGGCGGTCACTGCGGGACATCGACAGAGATGGACGCGCTGACGGTGAACGACGCCTTCCATACGTGTGACAGAAGGTCGTAGAGATGAGGGGCGATTACTTTGAAGGAATGTAACACGTGCTCCTCTGCCAATACAGTCAAGTACCAATTATACCAGTGTTGCCATTACTTTTTATCCAGCCCTTGTATATTCCAGAATCTGTATTTGAAAATAAGTTCTTAGTTTTGCTTGATTGCAAATCATAACACATACTCGTACTCTGAGTAATATATTCGGGCGTAGAGTCCCATGCAATTTACTGATACGATTGATATTTTGCCGTTTCAGTACATAGAAATCAGAATTTCGTCACAACAACTGGATCCCCCCCCCCTACCCACCCTCCGTGTAAGTTGTAAAAATGCATTTCAAAATGAGCAACTGTAACGGAGTTACTTTTGGACCAACCGCTTACTTTTAAAAATGAGAGAGCTTGGAACAACCTGAAAACAAGCCAAAGACATCGGTAGTTAAGCTCCCGAAGACAGTCCAGGCCCCCGACAAGAAGAGCAATTCCATTGCGACATTCCACGTGTAAACGTCACACCTGCGAAGGCAGTTCCATCAATCCAACCTCGCACCAAATTACACCCCCATAAAGCTTCGGGTGGCAGAGTGAAGCGGGGAGATTATGGCTCTATGTTTCTTTTTTTTTCTCTCGCCCGAACGCACTATTTCCTCGCCTCCCCTTCCGCGGAAACAACCGCCGATCGCCAGAGATGGGGAGAACGTATCGAGTCTTTCCTTTTTACTGCGGCCTTCCTGATAACTCCGAGATCCCATTGTGCTGCGGTGAGGTTGGAAGACGTTACGAGAGTAAAACGTAATCCTTCGAAGCTCATCAAAGGTTGGTGATAGAAAGGGAGACAGGATAGAGAGGCAAGGAGGTGAGTGCCTCGTAAGTCTCTCTCTCTCGCTTTGTTTTGTGGCCTTTGAAAGACACAAAGAGACAAGAAAAAGGGTGGGAAAGATGAAAGTTCTTCCTGGCTGCATGGCTTGATTCAGAATCGTGTATGGTGTGTGGCGCCACAGTCGATCCAGTGAAGCTAACATTGTAATTGAGAACTGATGCATCTGTTCGTATGATCTGTGTTCAAGAGTCTCCGAGAAAATTTTCTTATCCAATTTATTTAATGTTTCATGATGTCAATAGTTCCTGAAAAATTAAGTTAGTTACTTTAAGAACAAAAGATTTGTTGTGAAAGATTGTAAGTAGTTACTTTACATGATGTAATTTACTTCTACAGGGATATTTGGGGGGGGGGGGAAATGTAGTCGTCACTTTTTAACATGCAGAGCTTCTTCTTAAGTACACAATATTTTCAAATTATTTCCAGTGACGGCGTCAGAGGGGGCAGGGGGGACGAACACTCCCCTTGTCGACCGGTCGCTCCCACCCAAGTTAAGAAAAAGTTGGTTCGAGAGGGTGGCCTAAAGAGTTCTCGGTCTAATCATGAAAAAAACGAATTTATAATTTCAAAATTATTTTTCATTTATCAACGTTAGCTCCCAACGGCGGTTGAAAGTCATTATCCCGTCCCTGAAGTGGTTTTCTGTAGGCTAAGCTCTGCAGCTACAATCGCCACTTGGTTCGGATTTTTTTAAAAAAAACTGACCAGAGAGGATGAGCTTGAGTTTTGTGAAATCAGAAGGAGCCAAATCTGGGAAATAGGGTGGAACAACGTTTTGCAGTTCAAAATGTTCTCAATGTCAAAACACTTTTGTGGGCAGGTGCATTGTCTTGATGAAAAATGTTTATCTTCTGCAAAAGAGCTCTTTTCTCAGATTTTTTTCATCTAGATTTAAAATATTTTAATAGTTTTCTGCTGTTATTGTTTTACTCTTTTAAAGACAATAAATAAAATCCCCTAGCATCCCAAAAGACGGACACCATAACCTTTCTTGCTGATAGAACCGACTTTATCTTTTGGGAGGCTGAACAATCGGCTTCTGTCCACCGTTTTGACTGCTGTTTCTATTCTGGTGTTACTAACTAACTCTCTAGCCTTCTTAAACCGAAGGTTTATGGCTGCAGCAACACAAGCCTTCCATCTGTCCCTATCCTGGGCAAGATTAATCCAATCTTTTTCAACCTTACCGATTTCCCTTAGGTCGTTCTCAACGTTATCTTCGCCTTGGCCTTCCTACTGGCCTCTTACCATCAGGTTTCCCAACAAAAATCTTGCATTCTCATCTTTCCTCTCCCATTCGTGCCACGTGTCCTGCCCACCTAAGTCTGGTGTGTAATTGTGAATACATGTCTCATCCATAGTTTTATTCTTGTTTAAGGAGAATATTCATGCGTCGACAGTAATCGCTGCTCAACGACAAAGATTTTCGATGTTTGGACTATTTTATGGTGGAGGGAGGCGCCTGGCACTGGCCTGGACTCGAACCCATGACTTTCGATGGCGAGATTGCGACTCGAAACTGAAAGCTCTCGTTTACGGAGGCAACTTTCATAACCGATGTTGCGTACGAGAAAGACTGGTTTGCGAATTACGCGGAACCTGATAATTGAGGCAGTGGATTTTGTTCCTCCAGCACAGGGTGGTCGTAAACGGTAGTGTCCTTTCGTGTAATTACTCCTTCGCCCCCTAGAGTGCAGCACCGGGAAGAAAAACGAACCCGCCGGTGCTGCTCGAAAGGACAGGCAAATTAACACCCATCACGAGTCGTTAGCCGGTGGCAGGCTCGAGAGTGTTTGCTCATTAAGCAAGTCTAAACCTGCCTAATTTCGCTCCTACCAAGAACAGGCCTCCGAGAGAGCGAGGAGAAAAGAAAAAAAAATATTTTGAGGTCTTAATCCTCTCTCGAGATACGAACAGTAAATACTCTAATTACAGTTCCGAGAGCGGGTGCAATTTCTTCACGTCACGATCGGGATCAGATTCCATTCCGTTCCGCTCCGACATCCAGGGGGAGGGAGCTGATAAAAAGTCCGCATCCAGCAAAGGAACAGGCGGTTTTTAATCCTCTTCCTTCGCGGGAACAGCACCCACGAGGCTTCATAATAACGCTGTCAATTCTAAGCCACATTAATTACATTTTAAATCGGAAGATGGAAAAAGTCTAGGGGTGGGGATCTGGAAATCCTCACGATCCCCTGACCCCCTGCTCTTACGTCATACTTAGCAGCGATCGCAGATTAGGCGAGGTGGAAATTGCGTGTAAAATGACACAAAATTAGTCATCTTCTGACGACACCCTCCCCCTAACGAGGAAACTGCAGAAAAATGAACCCCCTCAGAGCATTGGCTCGTGATAAGACCGTCGGTGGTAATTTATTTAGAAGGCTCTGAAGTTTTGAATCTTGGCCAAGACTGGCTGGTAACTTGGTTAGCACCATTACCGGCTCAATATACAAATCAACCCCGACGTTTAGGGATGTTGTCATGCGAGGAATTCGCGCGCGCACGAACTTCCACCCTCTGGTAGAATCCGGAAGACAAGTAAGCACACAGACGTCCCTTGGAGTGTCTTAGATTCTTATGTAAATACGTTCCTTTGCTGCGAAAACATACCCCTAAGGGCCGTTTTCACGATCGGATTTGTTTCGGCATGTGTGTGAGTAAACATGTTTGCAGGTGTTGATTTATAGGAGTCAACATGGTTGCTGTTACCAAAAGGTAGTTGTTTTGTTGATCGTTTGCACCTCAGTATGTACATACAAAAGAAAGTTGCCTAGTTAAAACTTAAACATCGTAATTAGGAGGGAGCTGATGGGGCTACAGTCCCTCCCGAAATTAAAAAAAAAACAATTAAAATAACCCCCCATTACCATATTTGCCTTTCAACAATTTTCAGAACTTTAAAAATGGTTATCACGAAATACTTTGTTTTGGTTGCTTCCTAATTGCGAACAGTCCTAATTGCGAACAGCGCCTGAATCGTCCTAATTGCGAACACATAAAACTGAGAAATATTTCCACATCCTAATTGCGAACACACAGAACTGAAAACCTGTTTTTAAAAACAGCTAAGGGTAAGACACCAGAATTCTGCTCTTTGCCAGCACCAAAGGAAGAGAGACTTTGAAGACAAATGTTGTACCTCCAGTCTTTGCGTTTCCACCAGACAAGAAAAAAGACACTTATTTACGATTGTTTCGATTAATCTTGAGGGAAATACCAGAGTGGAACCCTGAAACGGCGAATATTGACTTCGAGGCTGCTGCTATTTCTGCTTTAAAAGAGGTTTTTACCACGATTAACATTTTCCATTTTACACAAAGTCTTTGGAGGAAATTTCAAGAAATTGGCAAGACAACATCTTACAAAGAAGATGAAGAAATAAGTAGGAGCATCCGTATCAGCGGCGTATACTCTGGGTCACCTAGGTAATCGGAGATGACCCGGCTATAATTTTTTAAAAAGTTGTTTTTTATTTCTTTGCAATATTCTTCCGAACCAATCTTTCATTGACATATTTATTTGCTTCCAGCGCGCGAATGTTTTCAACCGTTTGCCGCAGAATGTCCGTGAGGCTTTCAGCCACTTTCTCCAGCTGGTGGAATCTGGTGACGTCAGGGTGAGATTCCACCGGCTTCCTTTAAATCCCTTGACGGAAGGGAGGGGAGAGGGGAAGGAAACACTGCTTCTCAGGCGCGTTGATTCCGTGGCAAGGGTAACCTCCTTCTGGAGAGAGTCCATCGGTCGCACTTTCCACCACAGAACCTTTGCCATTCCCTCGGCTGGCACCCTCTTCTGCCATTCTTCCCCGATGGCCTTTGTATCGAAGGAGCTGTGTTGTTTACGACAGGGAAATTTATCAGGAAACAGAATTCTGGGTCCACAAATTACGTACTGAAAAGGAAAGTAGAGAAAATACATCTGAAAATGCGCGAGAAACAGGGAAATCTGAAAAACATTTGCCAACCAATTCTATGTTAATTCTCATTTTACGTTTGCTTCTGTCTTCCTGATCTCTGCTATTTCAACAGATATTGTCAAAGGAAAAATAAAACAACTTTAATATTGAAGATGAAGGTAATTAAATAAATTAAAATTTGAACTAGAAATTCAAGAAATTACACCGACCTCTGTGGCGGAGTGGTTGCCACAGCTCCAGGGTTCGAATACCGGGCTGGGCATGGGTGCTCTTTGTAAATGTCCCTTCATCAATTTCATATCATCACTCGTAGTGATTAGCCAAAAGTGGTAGAAAAGCGACGTCAAATAACAATTTAATCAATCGATTAATGAAGTAATTAAACTATTTATATTCTTACTTTTTTTCATTTTTATATTTTAAAATACGTGATTACTTTCTTTGTAGACTTCAAAACCAGTGAGAGTACTTCTTTCACAGAAATGAATAATTTTTAAAAAGGAAAGCTATCAGAAATACATATATACACATATATTAGGTAATTTAAGTTGCTTTTCCCCCCCTTTAGATTAAAAATGATCATAATGATAAAAGATGTTTGAATGGAAAATATATAAACAAAATACGCAATGATTCCAACTTATAGAACCTCGCGCATCGCAGGGAATATAAAGCTGGGAAAGGGAAGATTTCAGCATCCATAGGGAATTTAATTCTGTGTCAAGCAGGAAGGAACCACAATAGAAGATTGGCGCACGGAAATGAATGCGTGTTGTAGCGATTCGAGAATTTAATATTTGTTTAGCTGTTAGTGGTTTAGTAATCGTGCTAGTGCTGTGTTTACTGAAGTTAAACGCAATGGATATAATACAATATTTGCATGTGAAAATATTTGGAACGGGATCTTTTCCGGAGAAATTGCAAATAGTTAATGTAGGTAGGTCGGTAGCATCTCTTGTACCACAGGTCTTGAACTTAAACTTCCGTGTATAAAAACAAATATCGGGAATGCACGAGTAACTGGGTACTGGGGTAACTTGAATTTTACACTTCAATTAATATTGAGGGTTTTTATTTCACTACCGCATTCCTTTCATATTCTTTGTTTAATTTTTTTCTTACAGATTTATTATATTTTCTTGTTTTATTATTTAAAGTTCTAAACGTAGATTAACTGCAAGTGCAATCACAACAATTATTCGATAGTGGTCGCAACAATAAGATAAAATTTTTAACACATATATTCATAAATCCTGTATGGATGTTGAGGTAAATTTGCAGGGAGGCTTCAGGAGTGGGTGGATGAATCAAGTGTCGGAGATTACCCACTAGTTAAAACCAGCATACGCCACTGATCCGTATGCGTGCGTCTTTAGCTTTTCTAAAACTAGAAGATCTTGAAGAATGATGGCTTCATATTTACGAGCAAACTCTTCGTAATGAAAACCTCGTGAAGTTCTTCCACTATTTTGTGGGCCGGCTCAAATACCCCTTACTGCCAAACGATATGTGGAACTGTTTCAACAGGACCCACAGGTCACTGAGTCTCTTCTAAAAAGAGTTAAAAGGTCTCAGGAAGTGTGAGAGAAAGTTGTAGGTCACAAGGCAGAAAAATGTGTTCGCAATTAGGACGCACCCCTTCCAGTATATTTCTGTTCAGGCAGGAAGTGTTCGCAATTAGGACGACACCTTTTGTGGTTTATTCCGTCCCCCAAGAATGCAGGTATGTAATATCCATCTTTAGAATTGCAGCCCACTTCAAAAAACAACCTGCATACGCTAGTGATCACGACAAGCGATAATATAATACAAGAATATACGAAAAATATTTCAAAATTACAATGAGTGAAAATCAGTTCTATTTCGTTCGTAAATCAAAACAACTAAAATTCCACTTAGTAAATAATACTGAAACATATATCCGCAAATGTGATTTGTTTTAATTCGATTAACGAACCACTGTCCAAGTTCGCAAGATAGCTTGTTAATTTGTCCTAGGCAGTGTAAATTACTTGAAACCCTTCTTGTTGGCTTCTTGGAGTTATTCGTTTTGCTCTTTGACGGTGGCGGCGCCACTGGACGGTTCCTTTCCTTATAATGCTTGGTATCACATTTTACCCATCTGAAATTAACATTAAAGGAAAGTTCTTTGTAAGTAGTAACGGCGGATCGTTAAAATTTATCAGATTGTAATAATTATATTCATGGATAAAGGTTTCCGCATTACTTAATGAATCAAGGTTATATTAGCCTACTCGTTAATGTTGGTAATATTGTAAATGTATAACAGAAAACAATTTCAAATAGGACCTGGCAGCAACGATGAGTGGAAATGAAAGACTGAGAGGAAGCCATTGGTGCTGAATTTCTTATCGAAGACTTTCCGTCATAAACAGATGTTCTTGTGTGTAAGATACCATGTCAGCTAACTTTAATACTTCTATGTTTGTTTAATGCAAGAATACATTAATCTTTGGCGTACCATAGGCTGTTATTTCTTGTGACTAGTACTTTTGCTCATCGTGTGTGTTTCAGTGTACTTTTTCGCCATTTTCCTCCTACTTGCTGTTCCGAGGGGAGTTATTCCGACACAGTTGTTGAATATTACATTCGTTCACACCTAAATCCGGTTGCACGGGGTTTGTCTGGAGGCACATCCAGCTTCAAATATCAACACGTCGCGATAACCTGTTGCTAAAACAAGCTCATGACACTAAACTTAACCATCGTAACCAATTAGCATGCAATTTTTTTTCACAACCGATATTTTAGCAACCGATTTTCGCGAAGTGTTATCAGCTGGATGTGCCTCACGACAGACCCGTTGCAGAGAATGAAAATATACAAATTTTACCTTCCCGTTAAAGTAGTGAAACCCCGATGAAATAGAAAACCATCCAGGTATATTTAAAAAACGAAAGTGATCTGTTTCAGCACTGGATACAAGAGGCGACATGTACAGCATACATCAACGAGAGCACATCTTCCATGCGAGTATTGACACAGCCACCGCTGTTCCAACTCCCAGGCCAATTGTTGTCCTCCGCATCCACTATAAATCCTGATTCGTGCGGTCGGGAATCAAATCAAGGACCCACACGCCAACGGCTAGAGTTTAATTAGTAACAAACGAGTGTCCCTTGTGAATAGCTGAAAATCAGATTACCCTCTGTGGAGTGTTCTATTGATCTCTCGAACGGTGGATCAATGTGCACGAGTGCACTTGTTTCGCCGGGACTCTGTTCGAATCCCGAGGTTCGTTTTTTGTGTGCGTGTGTTTTCCACCTGCAAATATTTCAATGTGAATGCATGCAAGGGTTTTGTAAGCCAGTTGTTTCGCTCGCTTTCGCTTTGGAGTGCCAGTCAGCTGCAAGCGCACTTGTTTCCGATGGTCATCCACCTCACGAACCGCGAGGGGGAGAACGAAGTTTGTACCAAGAGCTAACATTCAGGCCCACGGAACATAAATATCTGTTACTATATGCCCAGAAACGAAATGTGACGTTGTGAGCAAGATTTTAAGACCAAATTATATGAATTCCACGCGAAATTCCCACTTGAAGTTCCTTGAGAGTCGGATACCAGTAGTGTTGCCCACGAGACGAGACTTTGGCCTGTTTCGTCTCGTGGAAATGCTGTGAAATGCTGTCTCGTCTCGAAAATATTCGTTTGTCTTGGGACACATGATCAATCTCGTCTCGTCTCGATTTTTTAAAAGCCTGTCCCGTCTCGTCCCGTGGGCAACACTAGATACCAGCTCCGTCTAGTTGGTTACACGGTGCAACACCGACTTGTCTACTTCGCTGATTTGGTGTCAAGTAGTGTATCTGGTGTCTGAACCGTTTGCACTACGTTCTGGGGCGGTGAAGTGTGTGGTGTATAATCACGTGGTTCGGGATAAGTAATTAAATGAACGTTTAAAGCAGCGGACAGGCATTTCTTGAATATTCTGAGAAAAAGTACTCTTTGAATCTTAGAAGGTAGAGTATTTGATATACATACACCTTAAGACCTGCAATGCTTCCAGAGTAACTTAAATTCTATGCATATTTTAAACTATATACTTTATGTCGAGATTGTTTCGAACTTGCTGGCATAAGTTTATATTACCGCATTTTTGTATATGTAAACACGTGCCATGTTAAATTTCTACAGTGGAACCTCGATTTTACGTTCCCGGATATTACATTTTCCCACATTATATAGGTCTAGAGTGCTGCAATGAGCGTTTTTCGCTCGAGCGACAAATAGTTCGCACGGGCAACGCTAGATGGCACACAGAATTGATAGGTCTTACGCTCGAGCGAAAAACACTCGAACGAGCGGAATTTCCTCGAACTCTCGAACCCTATTAGTACGTACACCTATTTCCGTCATTTGTCTATGGTAATGGATCCTCAAATATGGATCGTGAAATAAAAGGCGAAGTTGAATTGAGAAATAAGTGAATATAGTCATAATCTCTAGTTAAAATGCAGTTTTGTGTATCTTAACCGAGATATGTGAAAATGAAATAGATGGTTATGGGCTGAAACTACAAAGGGTGACATTTTGTTTTTCTACGAATATTTTCACATTCAAATGATGTTCCATTGAATGTTACAACTGCATTTTATTATTTCGCAGAATATGATTATCCTTTTCGGTAAGTGAACAATGATGTCGTACTTCTTGCACTGTGATATGATATTTGTAATTGCTTAGGCAGGTCTGTCAGCATGTGTATCCATTTTACGTTTCGGTCTGTAGATATTGCATACTTTCATATGTGATGTATTGGAGTCTTACATAATAATATACGGAATTGTGATTTAGAATTGTAATTACATGGAGCAGTTTCCTTCCATGTATAGGTTTTAGGTTGACAGTGCTGCTTATTAGGTTCTGAAATACGGAACGTTGTCAATCATTCCACTACGAGTGCGGTACAATCGAGTGTATCACGCTCGAGCGTGGGAGATTCGATAGAGTATTTTCGATCGAAAGTGGTCCAATGCAGTGCTCTAGTGTAGACATTGTTTTCATGGTTTCAATACAGTAGCAGGCCTCGATTTTTACTTTCTCCCGCATTTTAAGGTTTCTTCTCTTTTTACCTTAAAAAAAAACAACGTAAAATCGAAGTTCCACTGTATGCATTCGCCGTGTATTAAAACTACAAAGTTTGCCAAGATGATATTGAAGGGCGCTGATAAATTTGGTGAATTATTCAAAGTTAATGTTTGACTTTATTAGAAACACTGTGTCGATTACGTCTACAACCCTTTAGTCAGACTGTCGTAGAATGTTTCATTTTTTATAGTATTTTAAGTTAGACAAATGTATGTGATGACTTTTATTCAAGAATATATTGTAGTATCTGACAAGGACAACACAGCGTTTAACCTTGGTGTTTTCTCCATTTCAGAGCCTCCAGAACTCCCTTCTCTGTCCTCAGACGATGCACCGTCCCCGGATCGAAGGGGGAGCCTCGAAGAAGTACGGAACCTCGGCCGGATGTTACGTCACATGGCGGACGAGCTCAGCCGTTCATCCAGCTCTCTGGTAAGTGATGCAGCCTTTTTTTTTTTTTTTGATAGAATAAGCTCGAGAGGGGAAATTGAACCTATTTCCTTCTTCGTTTAATTGTTATATTCCTATCACTTTATTTATTCTTGCTGTTGTTCCTGTCACGATTAGTTATTCTTGCAGTTATTCTTGTCATGGTTATTCTTTCAAAGACAACTTTTCCTCTCGTGGTTAGGGAGCTTTCAGACGGAAGTGACTGCGACACAAGACGCAGGTCTCTTGGAAACGAGTAATAAATCCAACCTTTCAAACCGAAGCGGCACGGTAAGTTGCACATGTCGCTCGGACTGGGCCGTTTCCTCGACGACGAGCATCGTGTCGCCTCGGTCTGTGGTGTTTTACTTTAGACTGAAGAGACCCGTGTCGCTTAACGCTTGCTGTTTCAGTGTGAAATCAAGTGTCGTTTGTCGCCTGCCGCGTGTCGATTCGGTCTGAAATTCTCCCTAAAGCAAAACATTCTTCGGCACGACTCCGAGAAGAAAATTTTCGGAAATATTGAAATTTGGATAGTATCGAGTTCAAGGTGTCCCCCAAATATTTTTGCAGGGTGGGTCCAACTGTGCAAATGATCCTTGCGCCATGACCCATTACGCCCCTGCCTACAGCAGTCAACAATCGCCTTTCCTATTTGCGGTTCCATTCCACATCAATTTCTCTCGCCTTTATTCTTTTCGCGCTTATGCAGTTTATCACATTTGTGAGGGGGTCCATGGCAGCGCTGTTCCAATTTACCCCTCCTCCCTTGTCTTTCCCGCACGAGCCTCCAGAACCCATGCTTCTCCAGCGCTCTCCAGCTTACCCCAAGCGCCGTAAATACCTTTATTAATAGTCGTTTCCAGAAGTGTTGATTGTTTTGCCTCCCCGGCGAGATAAAGCCGCTTGTCCAGCCTGGAGCCTCCAGCGATCGGACAGATCAGCATTCGGCCTCCAAAGCCGTATAAATGACTCCGCCGGACCCTTCTAATGAAGAAGGCCGCTGGAGAACTCTTTTTTCGCAAACGGGACCGCGATAATGATGGAGATATCGGGGAGGAATTTACATGTTGAATGCCCGGCCCCCCTCTTTGCTCGCTTCATTTGGTTTTAATGCTTTTGTTCCATTGGGTGTGCACGATTCGTTTTGTTCTCCTCTGCTCCACGTGGATTTAATGGCGAGGTATTAGCGGGGAATCCCCGACCCTGGCGGTGAAAAATTGAAAGCGTTGGCATCCGGAAAACGGTCCACGTGTTGGTAAATCCCACAATTGCGGGTTACTGCTACGATGAATCCTCGACGTATTTTCTTTTTAAAGGGAAAAACCTCCCCGATTTCATGGTAATTAATGACATTGCCTTGTGATCGAGGGATTCGGGTTCGTTTCCCGAGACGTCCGTGGTTGCAGCAGCAGCTTCGGATCTCAGAACGGATTTGTTCTAGGATCATTGCACACAGCATGATTGATTGATTAACTCGTTTGTTTTAAGTCGCTTTTCTACCACTTTTGGCTAATCGCGAAGATGAGGATGAGTGATGTTATGAAATTGATGAAGGGACGGACACTCACATGTCCAGGACGAGATCCCTGGCGCGCTGTGCTAACCACTCCGTCACGGAGGTCAGCTGAAATTGTCTCCTGTAGCTTCTCCTAAACCTGGTAATTTTGACTAAACTAGGTATTATAAGCAAATTGGTCAGAATTATCAAATTTAGTAATTTTTACTTCGTAAATTATTTGGTATTTCTGAACAAATTACCCCATTTGGTCAGAATAACTAAATTATCTCATTTTGAATAAGTTTAGTATCTCTAAACGGAAGTGGGATATTTTGGTGCCGGGCATTTTGGTGCGGGCATTTATTTTGGTGCTACGTAACTTTGGTGCACGACATTTTGATGCTTGGTAATTTTGGTGCCATGAATTTTGGTGCTAGATACGTTTTTCTAGAGCTTCTCTCTTTTGCACACCCTTGTACCTATGACCCTCACTTGGTCATAATGATTCAATTTCATAATTTTCACTAAATTATTTGGTATTAAAAAAAGGCCCAAATTTGGTCACATGAGTAGATTTCCTCGCTTTGACTAAATTACTTCAATATTTGTAAACAAATTGCCCAATTTGGTCATAATGACTAAATTTCCTATTTTTGACTAAATTATTTTGGTGTTTCTGTCACTAAATTTTTCTAATGTTGAGTAAATTGTTTGGTAACTAAACAATTGGGTCTCTGACCCCATCTGATCAGATTTATTAAAAAAAAAAAATTGCTGCTGGTGGTGAACAAGCGTTTGTTTCTTGCTTCGGTAAACAATGTTTGATCACCACCTTCTGTTGTCGTCATTCCAACCGCCATTTTATTCTCTGTGCGAGAAACTGTTTCTCTCGGCTGAACACGATCGACAAACCGAAGCGAGATGATCAAAAGGCAATCATATCATATTTAGAACGACGACATCTCCTCAAGCAACAATGCCTCATGGTTGGGGGGGAAGCCTTAGACAAAAGAAACGTCTGCCTAACCCTCACTTAAACGGGCACGCGACTTTTTTTCCCCCCGTGATGGAAACAGGGAAGCAATCGCCGTGAGTGGCCCTGTGCCGGATTATGTTTTGCGTCGGAGGACGACGATCAATCACCCAGAACAGCTCGCTTCTAATTGAGACGCAAAGGTCGGATCATTTGTCTGATTGGTTGACGTGCAACCCCTGGTTTTTCCCTCGTAAATAGAAATATCTATTTCTACCCTTTTGTTTCTTATTCTGTCTAGTTGCGTTTTCCGATCTCCCTTCTGTTTCGCTTCTTAGGCATCATTTATCTCATCTCTCTCTCTCTCTCCTAAACAAACAAGAGATATCTCGATATGTAATCGCCTCGGTGGCAAGTGGATGAAACATATATGTTGCACTGGAAAAGAGTAACAATTTACACTTCTTTATTCGTCTCTTAAAAAATTAAACAGTTGTCCTTTACCGCAGCAGTGCTTTGACTTGAACAACATCTGTTTGCGAGCGTACGCATGTTGTATTTGTTTCAATTCATTGATTGGTGTGGTGGTGTTTATTTGTGTGTGAGTTTCATGTACTTTTTTCGTGTGTGTAATTTGTTTGGGAAAGATTTGGGTAAGGGGTTGTTGGCTTGATAGCTTAAATCAGTGTTTCTCAACCCCAGGGCCACGGCCCGGTACTGGGGCCTGGCATCAATTGTACCTGACCGCGAGAGGTTCTCCTTAAATTTGTCATTTTGTTTGAGCAGCCATTTTCATTAACAAATACCGGGTGATTATAAAGTTTCGATCCATTTCTGTGAAGAACAGATATTAGAATCAAGCCAATAATGAGAATGGAAAACCTAACACTTAGTAACACATAATCTATCAAAACGTCTACAGATAATGCAAACCCAACCTCAGAGTAACACTTAATCAATCACAGGTTGCACCGAGCCTTATTCCAAATGACCGTCCTGCACGTCCACACAAAACTCCCAGCGACGCACCGCTGCACGAAACACCTGCACAATGCTAGAAAAGGGAATTTTGTGTGGACGTGCAGAATGGTCATTTGGAATAAGGCTCAGTGTGTTACTCTGAGGTTGGGTTTACATTATCTGTAGACGTTTTGATAGATTACCTATGTGTTACTAAGTGTTAGGTTTTCCATTCTCATTATTGGTTTGATTCTAATATCTGTTTTTCACAGAAATGGATCGAAACTTTATAATCACCCGGTATTTCTATCTGTCAACAAGCATGGCCGTATATATATACAGATGCAATTGGTGGGGGCTTCAACTTAGAACACCCCAAGGATAGTACAATGTTGATAGCTATAATTTAATTGTTATTAGGGTGAAGTGCCCATATTTCGGATAGGTTCCTAATTTCGGATACCAAGAAATTTCCACCTTAGAACAGCAGCACCGAAGTGCAGATAGTGCCAACTATCATGCTACTTCATCCCCCAGTTGCACCCTTGTGCGTGACCTTGAGCAATGTTTCTTTAGTGTGTGGCTGATATTTTTGACTTTTCCGGATTTTTGATGTAATATTTCACCATCCAAACTTAAGACCTACAACTAGAAGCTTAGTATTTACTCACTTCTGTCTAAATTTTATATAATCTTGAGAGATTCAGCAAACATTTTTACGTAGTTTCAGTCATATTATTTCTGAGGGGGAATCGCAGAGAATCGCCATATTGAATATGCGACTGGGTTTCCTAATTTCGGATGCTACACAGGTACCTAAATTCGACTATCCGAAATTGTGCCCTCTTTCCAAATACCCATGATGTGTTATTTATTTCACAGATGCCTGGGCAAAAAAGGAAAAACTGGTCCCAAGAAGCAATGAAAAATGCCATTGAATAAGATGTGTGCAGTACCTCAAATGGGTCCACGAGAGGTGTGCAAAAACAGACAAGAATAAATGGAAGACTTTCAAGTGTGAATACTGTCAGTGATAAAGACAACTCAAATTGATTTCATGATATTTTTCAATTTGTAAGAACATACACGTCCTTTCTAGACAGTCAGTTGATTTCATTTTATGAGTTTAGCAAATATTTTAACTATATTGAAAGCTGAAATTTGTCATTAGTAACCCTATCCGAAATTACGAAATACCCTATCCGACATTAGGCAACCTTTTTGTCAGACTAAAAATATGCATACAATTCTTTGTTTCATAAAATATACCAAGTATTTCTTATAAATGTTAATATAACTTTCAGAAACATTAATAAATATATGTTCAATGTTTATCAACACATTTACGGCTTATTTTGTTTACATTTAGGTACTGAAAATCTAATTTGAAATTAAGTATCCGGAATATGGGCACTTGACCCTACGTATTATAAATTTATCGTTATTAGTACTCACATTTACATTATAATATTTACTCTAAAGAATTTGGATCTAATCGGTGTCAAATTTTCATTAGCAGTGACTGTACGTTACTTTTATTAACCTTATCAATATTATATTTATGTTAGAGTTAAGGATAAATACTTTATTGACTAAAGTTGTTTATTTCATTCTAGAATTAGTGTAAAATGTTTAATAAATCAATGGAAAGTGTTTGGTGGACCCGTTAAACCCTCATATCAACAAGCCTAGACATCGAACTATTACTCTCTATGATTGTGCCACAATTTATTGCTTAATGTTTAATTTCAATGGTACATATACAGGGAGGTTATTTCAGTCGTTCACCGCCAGCGTGTCGGCCGTTCGGCGGACTCTTCATGCAACAGGTCCCGGCAAATTGCATTACAGGAAGTCCGTAACAGAAACCGCTTGTTTTCTAATGTTT
This sequence comes from Lepisma saccharinum, assembly GCF_977018435.1. Taxonomy (NCBI): domain Eukaryota; kingdom Metazoa; phylum Arthropoda; class Insecta; order Zygentoma; family Lepismatidae; genus Lepisma; species Lepisma saccharinum. The sequence continues at coordinate 6,269,122 of NC_139235.1, forward strand.
CCACTTTTCACAATTACAGTTACAATTACAATTGAAATAAGCACGTACCTTGTCGCAAGGATGCTGGAAAAGGTGTCCTCGCAATTACAAATATTTCTGGCACCTTATTTCTGACATCTAATCTTAGATTAGTCATCGCTACTTTATCCTCAGTTGTCGCGACAGCGCCGGCAGCTTATCGGGGGTTGGGTGAGTTGTCAGCCGCAAGAGGGTGCTTCATACTGAACGTGTCGGCAGTGATGCCAACCGTAGGGACATGTCCCTACGCATAGGGACTTTTCACTAAATTTCGCCCGCGTAGGAACGTAGGGACAGATTTGCCAAATGAGGGAAAACGTAGGTACTTTTTCCAATCTTGGTAAATGAGATTTTATGAATTAGTTTATCTGGATACTTTAGCGAGGAGGAGAAAAAAGAACTAACTAACAAATCTCCATCAGAATTTTGGAACATGTTATCGGTTACCAAAAACTTTCAAGGCAAGTTCCTTTTTGAAACATTTCCACTCTCGCGAAAATAGTGCTAACATTGCCGCATTCTAACGCGGAAACTGAAAGAATATTTTCGCGCGGAAACGGAAAGAACATTTTCAATGTTAAGTGATACAAAAACAATAAAGGGAAATAAAATGGGACCAAAATTGTTAAAGACTGCAGGAAATACAGCATATATCACCAACCAACATCTATCTCTTCACAGCAGCAACATGTATGACTTCAAATAACATAATCAACAGTAAACGACTCAACGTTATTCATTAGGGGTGTGCGGGATCCTTTACTTTAAAAAGTCGTTAATTCTCGACGTTTTCTGCCTTGTAAGTTTCTGGAACTTATCGAAAATTGTAAGTTTTTATTCTAGAAATGCAAAAACAATCACTTAAAGTGAAAATGACTTGTAAAATTCGAGATTTCCAGTGTTTCGGGAAATTTCGAACATTTCCCGTCCCGAAAATTTTCCGACTTGGTCGGGAAATTGCAAATTTTTCAGTCCCGAATGTCGGGATTTAAAAAAATTACCGTCCCTATCCCGTCCCGACCCAAAAAATTCTGTCCAGCACACCCCTATTATTCATTAAGGCAAGAATTTACAATACCGGACCCTTCTGTAATTTCTATGCTACGTCTTATACTCACGAAATAATTATTCGTGATTATTTATCTCAAGTTAACATGTTGGGGTGAGGGGGAAAAAATGTTCATTAACGTGTAGAAGTTGTAAAATAAGCTTTTCAATTCTCGCAATGATTCTCCGTATACAAGTATGGTAGCCATATTTGTTGATATGAACAAATTAAAATTAGTTACGCTGTCTACAGCGTTGCCACACTGTTGATTTCATACTTGGAGAGCATGGATCGTGTAAGAATGGCGGAAGAGAACAGTAAAAAAGTTGTTAATGTTGTACAGATTGTTAGGTGGAGTGTGCAGGAGGATGGCTGTGGGCTAATTAATAAACTTATGGATTTCAGTATATTGCCCAAAGAACGTGCTTACATGTGACAGCGACAATCACGATGTAGAAGAACTGATTTGATTACAGGTAAATTTGGCAACAGTACATCAATCATAAAATTGCAGGATACGAAAATAGCGTCTTCGATGATGAACGTTTGCCGTTAAAGTGCTACGAAAATAATATTTTTTATCGGTTCGTAATCACAATTACCGCAAAACCATTCAGGAATAGCCCCACTGACCATTCTCGGTAAGTTTAGGTTAAGTTAGGTTAGGGAAACATAGTTAAAATTTGGGCTCGAAAAAAACATGCACGGGTAGCCCAACAAACCATTGACGGATAGCCCCACGAACCATTCAGGTACGGTTAGGTTAGGTTAGGATAGGCAAACATAGTTAAAATTTGGGGTTAAAATTCGTAGTAATATCAGGAATGTATATTTCGTTTTTTAAGTATTGGAAACACAAAATCTTCCGGTAAATAATAAGCAATCGTGCCGATCGCGGACCACTCAATGTCACTTATTTTGCAATTTCTACACGTGACCCCCCAAATTTTAACTTCAAATTCGTGATTAGGAGGCCTCAATTAGTGAGTATGCGAAATATTACAAAAAATCGGGGAGAGGTCCTGTATTGTAAATTTGCTCCTTCATTAATTGTGGAAGCACCGAGCAGAAAGATTTGGTAAGTAAATGTGTATATTTTATCTTCTGTTTGCATGCTCATGAGGTGTTTTTTTTTTAGTCACTTTACTTGGCGTAGGGACATTTGGTCAGTTGTAGGGACATTTTGACTACGTCTGTAGGGACATTGCCGAAAAATGGTTAGCAACACTGTCGGCTACCAGACGTCAGTGTACGTTCATGTTCACTTCTGTTCATTTATCAGTACGCGTGTTGCTTATACTGTGTTATTGTAATGTGCTTACTCGTGGCCAGTGCTTTATTGTGTGTTAATTGTTATTCATTCATTACTTATGTCGTTAAACAAATATAGTCTTGAACATAGAGTTTTTATGTACGATAATTACGTGAAAACGAATTCTTGCAGAAAAGTGGTCAGGGAATTACGATAGACAGGATCTCTTGAACCTAAGAAACGTGTTGTATTGCTGTTGAAGGAAGTCATTTTCAACATCTCTTATAACACAGGAGGTTAGTGATCATCATTATTATTACTTTTAAATATCATTTTACGCTTTCGGTTTGCTTTATGCGCCGGGATGCTGTCTTCCCTTTCTGTCAACTGAGGATAAAGTAGAGATGTCTAATCTAAGATTTTCTGTCAGAAATAAGGTGCCAGAAATATTTGTATTTGGGAGGACACCTTTTCCAGCATCCTTGCGACAAGGTACGTGCTTATTTCAATTGTAATTGTAACTGTAATTGTGAAAAGTGGAAACATTACAAAACAAGCGGTTTCTGTTACGGACTTCCTGAACGCAATTTGCCGGGACCTGTTGCATGAAGAGCCCGCCGAACGGCCGACACGCTGGCGGTGAACGACTGAAATAACCTCCCTGTAATTAATTCATAACGGTAAAGTAAATGGAGAGATTACGAGTAAAATTGTTCGGATCGAGGTATCGACTTTTAAATAATGAACATACCTGCCCGCGGTCACACGAAGTTGGGCTTACTTCCTCTAACTTTGAAACTTGTGTTTTGGATGAATTGCTGCATACATTTTAGTGATGGGTCATGGCAGTTCCTTTTCGGGAGGCAGTTCACCGGAGCTCGCTCACCGAAAGGAGTCGTTCACCAGGAGTCGTTCAAAGGAACGACGAGGCCACGGAGCATGCTCTCGCACGAGGCAGTTCCTTTTAGAAAGGCAGTTCATTGGAGCTTGCTCGTTGAAAGAGTCGTTCACAGGAGCTACCATACCAACACAGCTCCAAGTTGGTTTCGTTGGGCGGGGGAGGGGATGGAAAGAATTAGAGGAGAGGAATCCGCCTTCGCGCAAGAATGGAAGAAAACATAAACAGCTACTAAAGTCACTCCGGCTAGAGTTTGGACTTGAGGAACCCCAGACTTTTCGTCTCCACTTGTGCTAGTGTGAAAAGGGGGGGGGGAGGGCGAAAGCGGTGTTGCCAAACGTCCGAGAGTCTGATTTTTTTTTTGTCCAGTCGTACAGGACATCAAGGACATCTTTTCCTGTCAACATGCACCCTTCGCTCGCTCGCATTTCAGGCAGAGGCAGGGAGGCGGAGACCCACGCTTTCGCTTGCAACCCCTAGGCAACCGGCTTCGCCGTGCTTGGCCTTTTTGGGAGTGGATTCTCTCGAGGGGGGGGGGGACGATGAGCTACGTCGAGTTCCGATTACTCAATATTATCCATCCTTTATAGTTTATATTAATTTCATTGTTGTCTACACAGCGATATCAAATAGTGAATTATATATTGATTGGAAGTGAACGAACATTATGTGTTTTACTGATATCCTCACAAGAGTATCTACAGAATGTTTAGTAAGATCCTGAAATTTAGGTTGAATTCAGAATTTATGTAATATTGAATGGGTGATTGGGTCGAGGGGGACTCATGGGGCTGCAGTTCCCTCCCGAAATTTTGAGAAATTCAAAAGTTTCAACTAAAAGTATTTTTTTAAAAAAATCAGGAAAACCAAATTGGTAACTGAAGAACCTCTTAAATCATCATCCCTCCCTCATTGTTGAGCTACTGCAGCATTGCTGTTGTAAACAGAGTTGCACGCATAACTAAGCGGAAAACCGCCACTATCAACAACCAGCAACAAAAGACGGGACCTCGCTCGCTCTCGCGCTCTCTCTCCCTCTCCCTCTCTCGCGCAGGTTCGTAGGAGTGAGTCATCGACTGGGAGCGTTGGCAGCATACAAGCAAAGCTCACGACTCCTGAGGAACTACCACTTGTCATGGCAGTTCCTTTTCGGGAGGCAGTTCACCGGAGCTCGCTCACTCAAGCAGCCGTTGAAAGGAACGATCAACTCCTCTCGATGTTGGTTTCGTGCCTTTGAAGTGAGGGGTGTGGGGGAGGACTTGCTGGAGTTAGCTTGAGTGAAAAGAATTAGGAGAGAGGGAACTCCGCCTACTACTCCACCTACCACAAGAAAACCAGAGCACGTACACAGCAGAAACAAAACAAAACACCGTCGCTCTCTCTCGCAGTCATGAGTCATCGACGGAGCTGGAACTGCAGGAGCGGTTGACAACGTACACTCAAAGCTCACGACTCCGAGGAACGACCACAGAGGAACTGCTCGTTCACTCCGAAGGAGCGAGCAGTTCACAGTTCCCAAGAGGGAGTCGTTCAAAAGGAACGACTCGTTCACGAACGACCCATCACTAATACATTTGCAACGTGGTAGTCGAAGTACAAAAATGTCATTGTCGAGTGAGTGGGTTTTGTTGAACTTACAATGGAAGAGAAAGATATATATGTTCAAGTTCAATTGTTGCCACCACATGCAAAGTACCGTAGGCGACATAGGAACGAATTTTCGAATTAAAATCATTCAAGAAAAGATAACTCGTTGTTCCATTCTTTCTTTATTTGTTGTAATCATATAAATATACAAGTATGAAGAGCCATTGCATGTGAAAGTGGACAAAACTAGTCAATTTTGTTTCTATTCCTAAGTATCACTTACTATATATGAAATTATAGGGAAAGATATGCAGAATTTGGAATTATTAATACAAACATTAGTTTCATGGCTATTTCTTTCATCAAACCTATTACTTTTTACAGTAGTAATTGGATTTTATGTCTGGTGTCTCCACTTAATTTGGTTTCATTATCATAAGAAAACTACATTAATTATAATTTCGCTCTAATTGTCTTATTGATTATTTCTATATCTTAAGCTCTGAAGTCTCATACTTCATTTCTGAAACAACTTTGGTTTGAAGAATCTATTTATGATAATTTTTATAACCTTTGTGTTGGTCCATAATCCTATAAAATAAGTAACATGCATGATGTCACATCCGTCAGGCCAAAAATGCTTATTAAAAAAATATGTATTAATATTTTTAGAAACTAAAGCACCTAAATGTCGAGTAAAGTTTGCTTTGTGAAAATAAAATAAAATTGTTTCAGAAAACCCACATATTTCACAGAACTTTCTGAAAGACTGAGGAAAGTCCTCAAGTTGTAACGTGTAGCAGTTCCACGTTACAAATGTATATATAAACTTAATATTTTCCTTTGTTTGGTATTTATAATTTTTGGGTGTTAATGGTTAATTACCAAGAACAGTGGAACCCACCTCGTATATAGAGTATACATCCAGATGTTAAATATAAGTTCAAAGAGTTTGTTTCTTTCTGCCAGCAAGCTGAGCTGGAATTTCATTATCGGGGACAACAATGCGAGAAAGCAATCGCTATTGTGTAGAAGCCAGGCAGACTCAACTTTATGTAAACGTTGAAACCGGGGAAAAGACGAAAGATTAGGCTGTCTTCCCCACGCTATATCAGTCGTGTCTCTTGGAGGACAATAATTTAACTAATATCATATTAATCTCTGATTCTTTTACTGCAAGACGGTGCAATCAGAATTTAGTTATGTTAAGGTAAACGAAAGTTATGCCCGCGCAAGACAAAACCTGTATTTAAAGAAATTTTGCTTAACATTTTAACGTTGTAAACTTTCTTTCTTTTCTTTGTTGTCTTTTCGCGTGGCCGTTGCAGGGAGAGAGGGGAGTTGGAAGAAGCCATACTCCCTAGTCAAATTAAATGCTGAGTGTAACAATGAAAATTATATTGCATATTTAATATTCACAGAAGGTTAAAGATAGAAATTTCTGCACGTAGCTAATTATGTTCCTCATTGATATTTTATTAATACGTATTTTCTTGTAATGTAAAATTGATGTTAAGATAAAAGTTTGTAAATCCTTCACGGCACCGAGAAATCCTATATAAGCAGCGAAGCTCGGTGGCCCGTGGCCTTTTGTATTCGAACTCTAGATAAATACGGAACTCGTATTACCGTCTTTTCTTTTCACACCCGTATTTCTGCGCTTACTTCCACGTCGCTACTAGGAATTAGTTTATTCTGGATTATCGTTAGGACAATTACTTAGCTCTTCTGGTCAGAAGGCTTATGTTCTCTCGGTTCTATGCTCCTGGTCAGGAGATATAATTGAGAGGATTGTGATTGTCGTAGGATACACCAGAATTCGGGATCGGTCGATAGACTGTTAGTAGTCAACGTTTGTGTCCCTGGTCAGGGAACACCTTTTCTTATTCTGTGGTCACGGATTAATTTTCAGTTCTCTGGTCAGAGGCTGAAAAGAGAAAAGGAAGTTGGGTACTTAACTGAATATCGACAGAACCTAGTGGGAAAAAGGATTGTCGATTGCTTATAGAATCTTGGTCAAGATCTATAAGTACATTGAGAACCTTTGACCTAGAATTACGAGGGACCTTACATCGAGGATTGAAGAAGCCGGAATAACCCGAACCTTGAGCCGAGGAGACTCAAGCCCCAAAGAGATACTGAGCGTGAAGCCGAGGCTCAATAGACCCATCGAACCAAGTACGATCCAGGGCGGACCGTTACAAAGTCATGTCCCAGAAGTGTCACCCATCACAATTACAAAAACATGTATTTTCTGTAGCTGAAAATGGAGGGAGGAATATTATGAAATTAAATAACTTCATGAACGAAAATCAAATTACATGAATTGATAGAGTTACATATTTGAAGGTGCTAAGAAAAAACAATGAATGTAAATTTGTCTAAGTGTTACACCCGTCACAATGAAATTGCTCTGAAGACTTGTGTACAAGAAACGTTTATTGCAATTAATCGCGGATTGTGTGTAATTTGCTATGATGAAGATTTTGTAGCAGAAACATCTCAACTTCGAACTGGAAATTCTCGCCTTGTTTCAGTGGAACACATTTGTTTGAACACATTTAAAATGCAAATCGAAGTTCGAAATTTATAGCCCTCAAGTCTCAATGGCGCAGAGGCGGTCGCTCCAGATTGATGCAAGCAAATTGCTGTCTCGATGTTTTTTCCTTTTCTTCCCAGCATTCCGTCCTATAAATCATCTCTAGTCAGGCAAATCCCACGGGTTGCTGCACCGAACAAAGGTTCTTCCGGGGAAATACTTACAGGTTTTGTCATTTCGCATGAAAGGGAGGAAGGCGGAAGATGGTTTCATCTTTTCACAGAAAGGATCGGGTTTCAATGGCGCGTGTCGCCACAGGAAGCAGGGGCATAGTTCGTTCGTCAGTCATAACGCAGACATGCTCATGACCAGAGCCAGGAAGTTCATAGAATGTCATATTTTCTTCAGAACTTGAAAATGAAGCATAAAGGTAGTTTGTTTCCCTCTAGTTAGAAAGAGAAAATATTATTTTCTATTATGTTTCTTGGAGCGTTTTGGATTTGTTGTCAGTTCGTTAATGCCTTTTTATCTTTTCTTGAGGTTTCTTAACCACATTTTGTTTCTTATTGGTTGTGTCGGGAATCATAGACATGTTTGCTGCTTCCAAAATTCTACCAATGGAAAATAAATATTTCGAGGTTTTTTTATTGTTTTTTTTGTATTTGTTTTAAGTAAACTTGATGCACAAAAAAGGCTAATCGGGGCTGGACCTGCATTTTAAGTGGGATCCGAACCACCATGTGCCTCCTCCGTGTATCGAACCCGGGACCCCTTGATTACAAGGCAGCGATCTAACTTTCAGGGTTTCCGGGTCCGAATCCTGGCCTGGCATGGATATTTGTGAGTGTCCATTCATCAATTTCATCATATCATCACGCATCCCCATCTTCGCAAATTAGCCAAAAGTGGCACAAAAAGCGAAGTAAAATAAAGCAAATCAAATCAAATTATATACTTTGGAGAAAGTGCAGAGTGAAAGAAAGAGGAGGAGAGAGAAGGAAAAAAGAAATGCAAAGAGAGAGAGGGAAATAAATAAAGTTAAGATGGAGATAGAAAGACAAAGAGGGAAGAGAGAGAGAGAGAGAGAGAGAGAGCGAGCGAGAGAAAGAACAAGATTTTCGATTTGAGATGGATGAAGATACAAATCACAAACATATGCGGACGACACAGCACATACCCCACAGAGGATTATAATGGCTGTGAGTCGAGACGCCAGAGCCTCGCTAGTCTGCCAAATGCAGTCCATGGCGCAGTACGTGGAAGTGAGGCTTGACATTTGGATGTCTTCAGGAAGAGTCAGTCACCCCTTACACCCCACATCCACTGTTCCACCATAGCAACCAACCATGGAGTGTTCGTAATCGCCTGTTCAGTAAGCACCCGTTCGGACAGTATTATAACGTTGCACCCTCCACTGAAAGTCGTTTGGACAATGGATTTTGCAAGCTCATGTCTATTTGTCAAACGTCACTTACAGTTAAGGCATGATTTAACGTTACAGGGCGCATTCCTTCGTTGTTCCACCCCTCGCTGCTTGTTTAAATCGAAATATTCACAGCCAAGTTAACTTTCCCTATGTTTTTTTTGAGGGGCGGTATCGAATTTTGCGCCTGAATTTTCGCCATACTTTGTAACGGTGCAATGACATTGTCCAGAATCGAGGGACAATTTCCACGCATGAATGGTACCAAGTTCGCCCGGGGCGTTTAGAGGGTGGCGCTGAATCTCCGAGAGGGGGTGCATACCCTGAGGCCTCTATTTGAATAACACGATTCCCCAGAGAGGTATACCGAGAACAGCTGGGTTTAATTGGACCATAGATGCGATGCCGATATTTGTACGGAAGGAGAAGGGGGTTCCCCCGAAAACATTTCCACAGAATGCGCTTTGCTACAGGAAAACACACGCACGCACGCATTACAGAGGCTTGCGTTTATGAAGTAGTGCCATTAGCCAGAGCGTGGTTCCATTTTCAGCGACCCCACGGATCGCTTGGCTCTGATTTACGCGGGAATTTGCGTCTTTGGCAGCGAGCAAGGCCCCATTCAACCGCCGCGAAACCGCGGTTAAACTGGGACGTAACTCAAATCGAATTGAGCAGCGCCTCAAGCCTTTCTGGACTGATGGACGTGTCTGCATCTGGACCATTGGTCCAAACAGCCCCTAGCCTCCTCCACGGGGCGATTAAATAAGCCTGCGAGAGAGGGTAATTATGAAAATCTCGCACCATCGCTTACCTGGTTTATTTACGACAAAATCCCTGTTACCCCTTCTCTCCTTAACAACACCCTCCTTTCCTTACGCGGCTTTATAGATCCTTGAGGACTTAATGGAATGTTAATTCCGGGAAGAATGAAGTGAAAGAACTGCTAAATAACGAAGTTAAATCCCTGTTTTTAGTTTTCGAGTGGGACAAAAATTGGGCTGGATTGGTGGGTAACCGCCTACTGCGTGTTCATTAAATGGGTAATTTTTGCGCAAATGAAACTCGCGTGACTCATTAGCAATAATAATAAATCACCCGCGGCAATCTTTATTTTAATGGGTCTTCTGAACTGCAATGAGAGGCGACGCGGAACTGCGATATCTACTTCTTGTATTTTAAAACAAGATTGTGAGACACGGGTGAAGAGTATAATGCAGTTTTGGATTGTTCTTCTCGCTTCTTAATTGAATGTTTTACAGCTGCGTTATTTACTCCCCCCCCCCCTTCCCTCAGCCACAGATTCGCCTGATCTCGCGTCAGGCTCGAAAGTTTTCACGTCACAACCTTTCTACTTGCTAATTATTTAGCTACAAGATCCTTGAAAGTGCAAAAATATCTCAATGGCTGTGTATTTTATATAGAACATACAGCTTGATTCATGATAAACATTTGCTCGTTCGAGTGTACACAACTTGATAAAATTTTAATGTGACAATAATCGTATATGTAAAATATCAGTCTTGGCAGTTTCAGCCCACGATCATCTGTTTCATTTTCAGTGTCCGAAAAGTCACGCAACCCAGTGTTTACGACCGTATAACGGAATAGCGAAACGGAATGAGAAGAAACGGTTTCTGCCAAGAGAATGCCCTGTATATTGGGAAAATTTAGAGAGACAAACATATGTAAGAACATGCACGTTTTAATAACAAATAAGCAAAGTGTTGCCAAAGGCGGAAAAAAAAAATTTACAAATCGTGTATATTGATGCACAGAACTCACTGAGGTAAATTATTGCAACATTTCACAATACCAACGAACAATTTGGATGACCATCTAATGAATTTGACAGAAAAAGAACTTTGACGAAGTTTCAAAAACATTGCAGAAGGGAATAAATGGGCTGTTCCAAAAATCGATGTTTTCACAATATTACGAGGGACACTGGCAACACTGTTGGTGTCACGTGTCACTAACAGACGTGTTTCACCTCAGGCTATCACACTAAGGCACTTTTAACGACAAAGGAGAAAGTTGGTTATTTTCGAACATATGCAATAAATTACATACACCTTGCAACCCTGAAATGTGGTTTCAATTGGATAGGTATGTCAACAGCCAAAATTCCAGGCATTGGTCGACAGAAAACCCATATCAGTTGCATGAACTACCCTTGCACTCTCCGAAAATCGGTGTATGGTGTGGAATATCGCGACGTCGTATTGTGGGACCGTTATTCTTTGAGACAACAGTGGATTCTGCTGTGTACGGGGATCTCATAATGCAATTCGTTGCTCTCCTGGAAGAAGACGAACGTGATGTTTGGCTACAACAAGATGGAGCAACTTGCCATACATCTGATGAATCTCTTCGTATGCTGAGATAATTTTTGGTGATCGTCTAATATCCAAGGATTTATGCCCCATTCGCTCGCCCGATTTTTTTTCTGTGGGGTTACTTAAAGGGGAAAGTATACCAAACGGGACCCAGAACATTGGAGCTGAAACGAAACATTACACAGGAAATTAATAATACCGGTGCTGCAACCCTCAGGAAGGTATCTGAGAACATGATCAAGCGAACCAACTTATGTATCCAAGAAAATGGTGGACACTTCGAACATTTGCTTTAATTTGTAGTGATACCCACATTTCAGGGTTGCAAGGTGTATGTAATTTATTGCATATGTTCGAAAATAACCAACTTTCTCTTTTGTCGTTAAAAGTGCCTTAGTGTGATAGCCTGAGGTGAAACACGTCTGTTAGTGACACGTGACACCAACAGTGTTGCCAGTGTCCCTCGTAATATTGTGAAAACATCGATTTTTGGAACAGCCCATTTATTCCCTTCTGCAATGTTTTTGAAACTTCGTCCAAGTTCTTTTTCTGTCAAATTCATTAGATGGCCATCCAAATTGTTCGTTGGTATTGTGAAATGTTGCAATAATTTACCTCAGTGAGTTCTGTGCATCAATATACACGATTTGCAAATATTTTTTTTCCGCCTTTGGCAACACTTTGCTTATTTGTTATTAAAACATGCATGTTCTTACATATGTTTGTCTCTCTAAATTTTCCCAATATACAGGGCATTCTCTTGGCAGACACCGTTTCTTCTCATTCCGTTTCGCTATTCCGTTATACGGTCGTAAACACCGGGTTGCGTGACTTTTCGGACACTCTGTATCAGTGCGTATTGGTAAGATTGGTAAAGTAAAAATCTCAAACTGTCATGCTCTTAGAGATCGGTTAGTTCATTGAACTCTCCAGCCTGACTTGCCTATTTTTGGTAGGGAGCAGGAGAAAGTTTATTAAATAAATCCTTGCCTTCACTCATTCTCACATAACAGGTCGAGCTTCCTGGAGATGAGGCCTGCTCGAGAAAGATGGAGTAGAGTACATTTGAACATGGAGATGATGACTATGCTCACTTAAGTTTCAATTTCACTGCGTCCTTCACTTCACGATCCATAATTGAGGGCCCACTACCAATGACCAGTGTTGCCACATGAAGGGAAATTTCCCTTTATGAAGGGAAATTCGAACCAAACTTTGAACGAAATGGGATGAAAAATACCAAAATTCCATGGAAAGTTTAGGTCACCAAACTCAAAATTACTACAGATTATGTACTATTTATTACTATTCTTTTTAAATGTTTTTAGTGAAGGTAAAAACAGTGCAAAAAGGGAAATTTTGCCCCTTGGAAAGGGAAATTATACCCTCAGATTGTGGCAACACTGCCACAGACCCCTGGCGTCGTAGTGCCCTGTCATAACTACTCCACCACGAAGGCGGAATTTTATTTGTGCTTTGGATTTCACTTCTGTTGTTTAGCGTCGCTTTGCTTCCCCTTTTGGATAATCGCGACGATGAGGATGAGTGATGAAATTTAGAAGGGACACACTCAAAGAACACCCATGCCCGGGTCAGGATTCAAACCCAGGGCCGTAGGCGTCGTAGCGCGCTGTGCTGACCACTCTGCTACGAAGGACAGTTTGACCTTTATGCAAAACTCTTGTGAGGGGTATTTGAAAAAAGCATTAGACACATCAGTTCACCAAAAAGGTTCAAAATTGAAGCGGACAAGGGTCAACGCCTGCCTGATTTGGCGTGAAATGTCCCTTTTCAATAGGTCACAATATTGATGCAGTGCTATCGGAACAAAACACAAACGTACTGCGAGTCGCTCCGAGTTATCAGACTGTCATTCGAAACAGCTTCGAACCAAGATAACCCGCATATTGTAAACGCACACTCCCCTTCCTCAACCACCCTCTTTTTTCCGGAAACTTAATCAGCAACGTCGTGGAAAGGGGTGTGTGAGAATATGCTCCGGCAAAAGACCATAAGTCACTGTCCCGTTCCGGGAACAACGTGTCGGAATGTCACCGATGAACTTGCGTGATTTATGCGTGCGCCTTTTCCCGCGCGACGTTACACTCCCCTCCCCCTGAGCTTTCTCTCCGTTCAATTGTTTCTCTACCCTCCCCCCACTTAAGCTGGCTTATCTCTCGCTCCGATCCATTCCGGTAGGAGCTGATTACGGGAAAACCGGTTGCTTTTGTCCGAGAAACCGGTTTTGCAACCCCTTTCCTCCACCCACCCCCGAACCGTGGATCCCCTTTCCGCCACTGGCTTCCCTAATTAAACGGGGTTGACTGCCGTACCTGGAGGGGGGTTAGGGAGCGTGTAATTAGGAAGCTACGCCCCTGAACCCTCCCTCGATTCTCGGTGCGGATTAGCTGGGAATAAAACAGAAAAAGAAGACGCTAGGAAATTCATCTCTTCTGCTGTCTTCCTGTGAATCACTTCCACCACTGTAGCCACTGCCTCATTCTTTTCTTCATCATATTTCCAGTCACCTCTCATCAATTTTATGCAGTTGGTCAATGATGAAGAAGAAAGGGTTATGAAGATGATTAATTCCTTTTATAACCCCCGTCAAAGCATTATCCACTTTTCATGATCTCTAAATAACACTCGGGAAGTCAATTTTTACATTAACTAATTACTGGTATTAGATCTGGATAAAAATATCAGCAGAGATCCCGTCATTTTATAAACAGGGCGATGCAAAAATTGTTTCTCTTTTTTCGGTCTTGAAATGGATAATCTTTCTAAAAACAACTGAGCTAAAGTTGTTGATAGTTTGCTCAAGAGGTAAGTCAGTTGCAGTTAGTCATTTTAAAAAAAAACTAACTCAACTGCAGTTACTCATTTTAAAAAACTAACTCAACTGCAGTTACTCATTTAAAAAATAACTCAACTGCAGTTACTCATTTAAAAAAAATAACTCAACTGCAGTTACTCATTTAAAAATAATAACTCAACTGCAGTTACTCATTTAAAAATAATAACTCAGTTACAATTATTGATTTGGAAAAAATAACTGTTACAGTTACTCATTTGAAAAAGTAACTGTTACAGTTACTCATTTGAAAAAATAACTGTTACAGTTACTCATTTGAAAAAGAAACTCAGTTACAGTTACTCATTTGAAAAAAATAACTCTGTTACAGTTACTAATTTGAAAAAGAAAATCGGCTATAGTTGCTCATTTGAAAAAGTTACTCAGTTACTCATTTGGAAAAAGTAACCTAGTACAATTGTGACTGTAACAGAGCAGAGGCATCCTCTTAGACTAGCACATATGTTCAGGGGTGCCCACGGGTGGGTTTGCGGACGCAGGTTGCGTCCACTCATATTTTGGGGGGGGGATTATTCATTTCCTTTTTTTGTGATGGAAATTTGACTGAATAAAAATTTCAGCATTGGACAGAATTGTAACATGCAGTAGCTAATCACTTCGTATGCTGCTAATATACATCTAAGGAACGGGCAATAAGTATTATTTGGGGAGAGAGAGAGGACAGTGTAAAGTATTAAGTTTGAAATTGTTAGGTGAATTGTTGTGGGGAGATTAAGCATTATTTGGGGGGACACTATAAAAATCATGACTATCAACGTAAAGTCTTAGATTATCACGGGGGGGGGGAGATTGAACATTACATTGGGGGAGGATATCCCATTGTGGATATCAATTAGGGATGTGACGAAGCTGATAATTTTTGGAACCGATACCGATGCCGATATTTAACCGATTCCGATACATAAGATTATTAAACAGAAATGGGATGTTATTTTCAGCATGACAAAAATAAATTTGCTATGTACATTTCTATTACATATCATATGTATATACATATACCTATATTCTCAAGAGATGCGAATGTACATTTGCATCTACAAAATGTTATGTGAACCTTTAAGAAGAACATGGATTCTCAAGAGATTAGACATTAGTACACAAGCAGTTCTTTGAAATGCAAAATGAATTCCTGTTCTGCCAGATTCAACTTCTGAAACACGAGATTTGGAAGCACTTCAGGAAGTAACCTACTTCTTCTCTTATCTCAAATCTGTTCAGCAAGACTGAACACTCAGTCACTGAATACTGATGCAGCAGGTATGCCCAAGTATATTCTCAGCACTTGCTTCAGGTTCGAATACTCATTTTTGAATTTCCAATACAACAGCAGATCCTGGTTCAGCAATGTACTGTTTTATTTCCGATTTATAGTTAGGTTGATCCTCTGAATGAGTTTGCAATAATTTTATTACAAAAACTCCACAATAATGACGAATCATAACCAAATTTTCAATAAATCTTACAAAACTAGAATATAAAACTTATTAGAAGGTAAAAACTCTAGTATAATCTCTTCCGGTTTAAATATCGGATTTTTGCCGATTCCGATACCGATGCCGATGTGTCAATTTCGGCCGATTTTCATACATCTGTAATCGGCTTCGGCACATCCCTAATATCAATGTTAGGTCTTAGATTCGCACAGAATTTCCATAGTAAGGGAGGATCGAATTTTGAACGCGTTGGTGTAAAATACATATGATGATTATTATTTAGCTTGTCAGTTTTCTGTTCTGTATCATTTGGAAGTCGTATGGTATCAAGTGGATTTTACTGTGAATTATTCGCTAGCTAAGCGGAGTGACGGTGCGTGTCAAAACCATCCGCCTTTGTTCCTTCACTCCTAGAACAAACATCTGATACATGAAAAGGCAGTGAAGTAAAATATAGCATCGATTACTAAACAGAATGTCCACGGGTAACTATTCGTTATGTTACTTCGCGTTTCTGCCACTTTAGGATAATGAGGATGAGTGATGATTAGAAATAGCATTAGCTACGGCGTAAGGGAAGGGGGCGCCACAAGCGCAAAAAGAGAATTATTTAAAAGGAGTAAAGGTCGCGACACCTTGTGAAGGAAGGGTGCATAGAGCGCAGAAGGTTGCCGCTCCTGAAAACCTGTAGAATTTTCACGTTTCGTATTTGTTCATAATATTATGTCCGATAAAGTTACTGCAGTTTCTTTTTTTTATTTTCTTACCATTTACTTGATATTGTACGACTTTTCCACCCCCATTTCTAAGTGAAGCACCCTTTTCGTTGTTGTCGCCCATGGGCGAATGAAGAAAAAGTTGCGAGTGAAAATATTGACGCCAAATTAATTAAGAGTGTTGTAAGTTTGCAAAGAAATAGATATAAAAATTTGCTTTTCGCTCGCAATTATCCGTGTTTGACATTTTCATGAGATGATTGTGAAGGATTATACTATAGCTGCATTACGATTTGATCTGATTTGAGTTTTATTATTTAGCGTCGCTTTTCTTCCACTTTGGGGTGATTGCGACGACGCGAATGAGTGATGATTTTGATATGATGAAATTGATGAAGGGACACTCACAAGGAACACCATGCCCAGCCCTGAATTCGAACCCGTGACCCCTGGCGTCGTAGATTGCTGTTGCATTACCAGATACATCCAGATGTCACAAATCGAGCGCCGCGATGGCAAAATTGCACGAATTTTGCTTCAAATGTATTCCCCATCCAGCCTATTTACCGGACTTGGCCCGCATAATTTCTTCCTGCAGTTGCAGCATTTTAACGATGTTGTTCTATTAAAAATACTGCTGTAATGTCTATTCCCTGTGCTGTAATAATTGTACTGAATGTACTACATATAATAACGCATTGTAAATAACCCCTTACAACATAAAAATAAATCATGTACAATGTGCATTTCTAACTTGTCGCAGGAAGTGATATAATCCAGAAATTTTTGAAATACAGTAAAACTTCGTTAATCCGGACCCCGATGAGCCGGACTTTGCTTAATCCGGACAGGCCAAAAAAACAGAATGCAAGGTTTTTAAATGTGGCTAGAAGTCAAGAAGAGAACTTCCCAAAGAAAAGGCAGTCAACCACTGATGAAATTCTGTTTCCCGCAGACTTTGTACTATACTGTATTAGTGTATTTAGGCCTATGCTCTATAAATACACCATAATAAACGTGTTTTGTTGCTATAAACGGAATTTTAATGCACACTGTTCTTGTAGGTTATTTCAGTTAATCCGGACTTTCGTTAAACCGGTCAACTTATCCTCCCCTCATTAGTCCGCATTAACGAGGAATTACTGTACTCTAAGCATATGAGGAGAATTTGTTCCAAATGGCACCAAATTCTATTTTCACTATCCACGGCTCTGGGTATGAAACAATTGAATCAGTCACATGAACAACACAGTTTTGGTTAAGACAACTGCAGCACGAATATTTTGTGTGCTCCACTGGCGTACGCAGGGTGGAGGATGGGGGGAATTCTTGGTACTGCAGCTGCTTCTGAAATTGTGAGAAAATCATATTTTTCAAATGAAAGCAATAATGAGCTCGGGAAAAGGCAAAATGATGAAAGCAAACTCCCCTTAAAACGATTTTTGTCTTCGAACAACTTTTAAAACGAAGGTAAAAAATATACAGTAAAACCTCTTTAATCCGAACTAATGGGGGGATAAGTTGACCAGTTTAACGAAAGTCCGGATTAGCTGAAATAACCTAAAAGAACAGTAGAAAGTGCATAAAACTCCGTTTATAGCAACAAAACACGTTTATTATGGTGTATTTATAGAGCATAGGCCTAAATACGCTATACATCTCCCATGGACGTTGGATGTACGTATTAGTCGTTAGGGAGCAATATGACGAAAGCGATTGTTGACTTCTAGCCACATTTAAAACCTTGCATTCTGCTTTTCTTTCCCTTTTGCCTCCAGATTAACGAGGTTTTACTGTATTTACGAAATATTTTATACTGTATCCTGTCTCCTTTAACGCAGCTAAGTAATATCTACCTTTACTATTTCCGGCTCCTAAAAAAAACACACCAGTGGTGTGCTCAGTTAGATTTTTCTATCATAATCATTAAGTTATGGGCTTTTTAACATTTATTGTTCGTCCAAAAACATTGTTTATACATAATTTATTTTGCGATTTTTGGGGGGATGCGTCCAGGGTCTTGGGGGGGATGGGCACCCCTGTATATAATAATAATAATACAATAATAACATGTTGCATAAAAAGGTTGATAGATGGCGCAGTGTTAGACGTGTAACAATATGTAATTTTGTATCTAGGTTAATTTTAGTAAAAACCGCTACAATTTTTGTAAACAAGAACTTTTCGACAGTTAAATTAATATCAGGACAAATTAAAAACGGTAAGATTTGTAGAATAATAAAAGATGGACAGATTCAACTGGCGAAGTATGAAGTCTCTTATTATGCAATAACCTGACGGAGACACATTCATAAAAGTGAATCCTGATGATAGTCATGAGTTGATTGTTCTTGACAATCAGAATAGTACGCGGTATTAAAATTGAAACTAAAACTGGATAAAAATATCAACAGAGATCCCGTCACGATATTATATACAGGGTGATCCAACCCAGTCAACAAGGTGGCAACGTTAGCCCCTAACTACCTAACGTTGTTACAATGTTCAGTGTATGTTGATACAACGTTGTGAAAACGTTGTGTCAACGTTTAAGGGTCATTTATTTCAACGTTGCTGCAACGTAGGTTGACAACGTTGTGGCAACATATACTGAACATTATGCAGCAACGTTAGGTATGTAAGGGGTTAACGTTGACACAACTTTTTTGCAACATTACCTTGCTGCCTATGTGATTTACGAATATAACAACAATGCATATTTAAAATATGGTTATCTCGCATGGTAAGCTATTAGAAATCTTGCCAAGGCATTTTTTTGTATATAATACATGCGTATATGGAAAAACCCATGTTTGTAACGTCACAGTTTCTCTTTACATTACAGCTTATAAAATCTTTTCCTGCTCCACCAAAATAGACAATTGTTAGTGTGGATAGTTTGATGAATTAACCAATCTCTAACTACACCTGGTAATCAGTTTATTTTTGCAGTACTTAGCTCCTGATTATATAGTCTGGGATAAAAATCTTATCATGGGAGTTTCATTTGTATTCACCACATTTCATTTTCTAATCTTCCTTACAACTTCAATATTCACACATCTTTCGAAGGATAATAAAACACATTTTTTCACTAATTACAATCGAAGTTATCCTTATTTGTGTTACTAAAACTTGTTTGTTTTGCATTTGAGTCGCACTGCCATCTAGTATACGCTGTAGGAAATATAAGCATTGGTGGACAGTGAACACACAAATTCAGATTAATCAAAACACTCCGATCTGACGTTTGTGGCGCTCATGGTGGTGACCATCCAAACAAAAGTTCATTCAGTGGAATGTTTTTTTTTTGTAACGTTATCACGTTGTTTCCCTACATACAACATTCATAAAAGACAGGAATATATGGCAAAATGACGACTGACTACTTAAAAAATGTGCACATAACCTTTCCCTTTCGAAAATCCTGGGCACGCCACTGGGCTCCGGTGCACCATGCAGAAAACTACCTGTCTCTTTCTGCCAGAAGCCATTTTATTTAAGTTCTTGTGGAGCCCCTGGCGTCGTAGGGACTGTGGAGATCAGTCCTGCACGGAGTTGTCTATTCGTCGTTATTGTATAAAATGCATGTCAACAATCAAACGTTTGATAACAATTTTCTCTAAGATGTAGAAATGTGAATAAATAAGAATAAATATGTTTTCTTGAGGACAAGCATCATTTTCTAAGCCAACTATAAGCCGTTGGCCATCTTGGGAACAGATGTAACGGTTTTGTAATATTTTTTAAAGTTACAGGCAATGTTACGAAATATCCATTTCGTACACGTTGTTAATTAGTTATAGGAGTTATTTCTTTTAATTTCAGAAATGTATCTCTCATTAGAGATTTGTAAATTTCCCTAGAAGCTTATCGAGTCACCTTTCGCTCACCTACCTTAGTCTGCTAGTAGAATAGAATAGAATTTATTTTCAAGTATGAGTCTTTACAGTTGTGCATACCATACAAGAATGAAAAATGTTAGTGCAATTTTCCTACACCCTTCCTCCTCTGTCTACTTCCACATTCACACTGCTTGGGAGTTCACAAACACCGTCTTTCCATTTCATTACTTTCACTACACTTGCACTGTTTCACTACAGTATATCCCTAAACTCTTACCTAAGTGATCCCTAAATTTTTCCAGATTCATTTATTTATTTAGTAGTCCCTTTTCACACATGTTCGCCATTCCCACTGAGCTTCTTTGCTCTCTTTACCCAGGCGTAGTGTAGGAAAGTTCCCAGATTCCCACCCCCCCACTCGGTCTCTCCCTCCTAATAACGGTTGTCATATTCTCAATGTTAGGTTAATTTAATTCTCTGATATATTTTTGTCTTGCCTCCCCTGTTTCTTTGCACTGGAGGAGAATGTAAAATTTCGTCTCGTCTTCACAGCATAGCGGGCATTCTACGCTCCCGTTTTAGTTTAATTTGTGTCCACCCCCAGTCTGAACCAGGCCAATCCTGACCTTTCTTTTGTCCCACACAAATCCACATAGTTCCTTCCACCTTCCCCATTCTCGATCTGTGTCCATTATTTTTGCTGACGTTAACGAAATTTTAGCGCCGCGATTGGGTGCCAAAAACGAAGGGGGGAGGAAAGGACAGTTCACCTTTTCTTGTAAAAAAGGCTCAACATAGTGCGGGGGTAAATTCCCCCCCCCTTAATCGTCGCCAGTGCAGGTGTATTTCACATACGATCGAAATAGCTCGAACCTTTCCACAAGAACATGCAAAATTCGGCCTGGTACTTAAATGTGTTAACATGTTCACAGTGGCGTCTCGTCCGTTGGGGCTTCCGGTGCTTAGCCCCTAAAGAAAAACTGACGTATTGATGTAATTATCAATCACCATAACGCATAACTATTACACAGTCTTTTAAAAGGAGATTTTTACCCACGTAAATTCATCGTCTGTTGCAATGGATACGACAGCGCTCCTAGCGGCATTGATGTCAATTATCGTTTTCCGGGGCACGTCGCAAAGGAAGGCGTGGCCTACACCCACCTAAGCTACAGTGAAGGTCACGTGCTAGCAGAGAGAGGAGGGGAGGGAGCAATGGATTTGAGTGCTGATTCGGGGCTAGCTCCGTTGCGTCGAGTTCGATCTCGCGTGTTGTTCTGTAGTGTTTTGGTGGCTTTCATTCGCTATGTTTGAGTGAGTTTGGGAGGGTTGATGTTCGAACACAAATTGATGAAGGACATAGGCTGTCAATTACAAGACACAATGAAATTGTCCGGAAAAATAGGCATATATTAAATACAATTATCGATTGCTTAAAATTCTGTGGTCGACATGAACTTGCTGCACGAGGACATAATGAAAGAGAACAATCTTTAAACAGAGGCATCTTCCCAGATTTATTATCCCTTCATAGAAGAGGAAAAACTAAAGAGGGAACTTCGTGATCTTTATTGTAGTGAAGAGTTGAAAAACATAAACTCTTATCAGTAGATTGCATTCGTTTTTTATTTAAAATTATTTAGAGTATACTTTTTCAGAAACAGTAAAAATGACAAACATAGTTTTAATAACTCCAGTGGCAACAGCTGAATCTGAACGATGTTTCAGCACATTGAAGCATATTAAAACCAGCTTAAGAAATGCAATGGGACAAGACAGACCAAATGCCTTGGTACTTGCTTACAATAGAGATAGAATACATTTCGAACATAGAGGGCTTCAACGAAAAAGTAATAACAAAATTTGCTGAGCAGAAGAACAGGAGTCAACGTTCGTAGAAAGGTATGTTTCACAACAATACCTGTTTCTTTTGTAATCATGTGAATTGTCATTATATTTTAAATTCTTTAAAAAAATAAGTTCAGTTTTGTAGTTTAAAAGAAGATAAATACCAGTTTTTTTTGTAATTCATGTAATTTGTCATTACATTTTAAATTCTTTAAAAAAAGTAAGTCCAGTTTTTTAGTCTAGAAGAAAAAAATACCTATTTTTTGTAATTCATGTGAATTGTCATTATATTTTAAATTCTTTAAAAAATAAGCCCGGCCAAATTTGAGGCCACGAGACGCCACTGCATGTTCAGCTCTTTAGCAACTTCCGTACATCTTATGCATGGCAGATCAGTGCTGCTCATAGAAGGTTATCCAACCATTCCAGCGAATCTTATCTTTGACTCTTACAGTGTCGAGTAACTTACATTGCAGCCCACCTAACCTTTGCATGTCGTATTCTTTATGCCCCGTTATCTGCTTAGCCTTTGTGTTGGAAAAAGGACGGACACCTGTGCCTTCTTTGCTTACAGTTCGACGCATTGTGTACATCGGAAGGAGTGCGTACCATGTGAAAATGTTGACTTTCCACGCTCGCCCACCTGCTGCGATGTTTACTCTGCGAGCATACTATCGTTCGGTTGAGATAGGACGGATTTGTACACACGTGGTGGCGTAGCATGCCGATGCGGTTTATCATGCGACCTGGAACTGTTGCCCGCTGGTTGCATAATGCACTTGCTGGCTGCCAGTGCCGCCTGGCGGAGGGAACGGGAAGTACGCGGTGATGTTCCCCTGCGCGGAATTTCTCCGGTGGATTTTTGAAGCCAAACGAGGTAGAGATATGCAAGAAACGGGGAAATGACTTGACACCATACTACAGCGCCTTGAATAACGTAGTGTGGAAAACGACCCAAGAAACTGGTTCCCCGAGACGATGACAAGTAGATGGCAGTGCGATCGACCCAGGTGCTAATTTTGTTATGAAAGTAATGCGGCTTAGTTAGTTTTTGGAATATATTGTGTAGATTTGTTTCTCTAGAAAGGCGGTAAGTGAATTGATGGAAACAGTTATATTTGTGGAGTGATTTGCAGTCACGAAATGGCATTAATTTGGAAAGAAAAGTAAAATAAAATTAATAAATAAATAGCATGCGTAACGCAAGAAGAAACATCGCAATGTGATTAAGGACGTCAGGTCTTGGACTGTGTATTAGAGTTTGTTTTTCTATGTTATTAGAATATAAATAGTATCCTGAGAGATATTTCATACCGAGGCGACAAACCACAAATGTCACTTGAAAGCGAGCAGTCGGAAATCAATGCAGCCTTTCGAACCGTAGGGACAAAAGCTCTGACTGCACCGTTTCCTCAAGGAGATTTTACACCAAAGCGACAAACGATACGAGGATTTCACACCAAAGCGACACGGGTCATTCTGTCCAAGGCAACTTTCATACCGAAGTGACACATGTTGCTTGGAAAGGAGCCAATCAAGAGCAACATTTCACATCGTAGGATTGGGAACTCCCCCTGTAGCGCGTTGGTTCGGTCTCAGCACCCTTCCTTTAAGGAGCTTTCCGACCGAAGTAACAAGTAGCACGCGAATACGCCATATGAACGTGTCGTTTGCTGTTTGGACCCTCATGTGCAATGAATGCTATTTTACAGTCTGGAAGTGTGTGTCACTAGTGTGACAGTGTGAACATTCCGTGTCGCTTGTCCCATTGGTTTGAAAGTTGCCTTACACTCATGTCACTCATGGCACTAAGAAAGTTTTGCGGGGTTCCCCTTGTCGTTTCATGCAATCATCATTATCATCATCGCCGCGATTAGTTTAAAGCGGAAGAAAAGAGACAGTAAATATCAAAAATACAAATGCTTCAGTGTGTATATCTTTAAAAGAAATAATGATGATGATAATAACAATGAACCTAATTCATACACAAAAATTTAGTTGCCAAGAACATTCCACGCGTATTTTTTCTCCCGTATTATTAACGAAAGTATGACGATAAAAGGACGTGGTCGACTGTCTAGACTGTTCGTTAATAGCTTGGCGACCACTGTACCAAATATCATAGCAATTATCACATTCATAGAAATGCTTCATGTAAAAGAATCAGACGTTGCAACGAAAACTCCATTTACTTCCATTATAAGCAGACGAATACCAAGCACCGGGGTCAACACCAGCGCCTCTAGCGGATCATTTTCGAGTGGAACCAGCCAGAGAACGCAGAAGCATGCCGTTTTCCACACTACGTTATTCTAGGCGCTGTAACCATACCAACAAGGGCGTATTCAGGGGGTCCAGGGAGTCTGGATCCCCTTCGAAAGACTTTCAGAGTTCTAAAATTAAATATACTTGTTTAACATTTCTAGATTGGGATCATACGGCTCTGAATGACAGTAACATTAAAGATTTACACACACACTCCTTGATTTATTAAATTAGGCGCACACAGGAGATGTACTATGTAGATTTTCAGCGAAAAATGCAGGCTCGACCTGGACTCGAACCCGAGACCCCTGGCGTCATAGCGCGCTGTGATAACCACTGCCATGGATGATGGAAGAGCCTAATTTTTGTGGGCAATGAAACTAAAACATTCCATTGTTATCCGGCTTTAAATTCTAGTCAAACGTCAGAAGAGGGTGTCTCACAAATATTTTCGTTTTTAAAAATGTTAAAATAAATACTTAATTTTTTTTTGTATAAAGATAAATTTATTACCAAAAGAAAGCTTAAACTTTAAATTTTTATTTGTGGAAAAGAGTATTAGACAAACGATGACCGTTCATGTTTTCACGTTCAATTATTCTTGAAGCGCTCAGATGTTACAGTTTGAGAATTTTCACATAAACGGGCATATTAATAAACAGAACAGCCGATTCTGGGCAGAGGAAAAACCCAAAATCCTTCATGAGATGCCATTAAATTCACCTAAAGTTGTCGTCTGGGCTGCTCTATCACGCCAAGGAATCATTGGCCCTTATTTTTTTTTGAAGATGATCATGGTAACTTGTAACTTCTGAGCGCTTCAAGAATAATTGAATGTGAAAACATGAACGGTCACCATTTGTCCAATACTCTCTTCCACAAATAAAAATGTAATGTTTAAGCTTTATTTTGGTAATAAATTTATCTTTATACAAAAAATTTAAGTATTAAAGTTTTAAAAACAAAAATATTTCTGAGACACTCCTTAGTATCAATACCTCATATATCAAGTATTTCAAATAAACCCGGTGGTAGCCGTCTGATTTGAAGATATTCAATATAAGAACCGTTGGCGCCATCTCTTAGAAAGGTTGATAAGCGTAACACGTAGGCGGTTTGAGGACATAGGGAAACAATATTCCCGGAATAGACAAGAGAACATTTTGTGAAATTGCTTTCAAAATATGACCCTACAAGAACATTCCAGAGGTATACAAGAAAATGAGATTCGCAATTATTATCTAAGTTCTGAAATTCGAAGCGAAATGATACAATTAATGAGCAAGAAAATCAAAATTGCTATTAAAAAGAAGTCAAATTAGCCAAGTCCAGAGATTTATCAAGTTCACGGCCAGTTTCAATATTCACTTTCTTTAAGGTCGTAACTTCCTTTAGATTATGGATTAGCTGACATGGTGGATTCTAGTTGTTGACTATTTTGTCTCGCTTTTGGAACAAGATTTGCAGCGGCATGTTTGATGTGTGTTCGGTTCGAATCCTACTTTAAACTGTAGGTCCAGTCCCGATTAGCCTATCTGCGCATAATTATAATAACCTGCGGCGTGACAGCCGCGAGGCTCAATGCCTAATTACCGACTGCTGGCCTAATGTGGACTTAAAAAAAAAACAATTCAAACGGCTTTTGAAATTCATCTTTCTAAAATTGGAATCCGTGATTTTTGTGTGTAACTGCAATGAGATAAAAGTGTTCCGTTTTGGAATTGCATGCAGAAAGAAGTGCTGTGATAGTCTGTTTTTGGTCGTCGGTAAATTGTTTTTCATCTTCCGGCGTATCTGATCTTTTCTGTGGTCCCCCGAACCCCACATAAATCTTCCTAATATGCCAACTGGTAGATAAAGCGATTTTCTTTTGTTGTCCCTGGGTGGTCAGCCCATAGTCGGTGGCTTTGCCCGGGAAAAGGCAAAATACACAGCACATGGTAGTCTTTTCATCCTCGACTCGCTATTGGTGCCTTTGGTGTTGACAAAACGCCGCCTTCCTTCCAAAACAATCATCTGTCAGCTCCGAGAAGGTCATCGACAGGTCTTGCCAGCGCCAATCCGTAACTAAAGCGCGTGACTCATTTGGAGTACAGCATCGGAACGTGGCCTGTTGTGAATCACCTTTTTTTCGCCCGGTCACCACTCTTTCGGGCGACTTCCTTAGCTCCTCCTCCCTCTGCGAACTCTTGTTTGAACCGCTCCGCAGGTGCATCTCGTACATCCACCGGGTGAGTCACCCCCAACTCGCTGAGGCCGGATCTGGGTCAAGCTTCTCCTTTTTTGTCAAACTGGGAAGAGCTGTTTGCACTCAGAAAGCGACAGTCCAGCATGGCTGTTGGCAATTAAAATGCTTCCAGAGGGTGAATTACCCAGCTTACGTGCTTATCCATGATTTATAACCTACTGTTTTCCGTCCCGCTTGCGTTGGGGTGGCGGAGGTCCTAACAATATGCCCAGGTAAAAGAGGACAGAGCGAGCCCTGCTCTAATAGGGCACACCGGAAGCATGGATGTGAAAAGGGGGCAATTCTCGGCACCGTATTTCAACCAAAACTTGTCTATGGCTTTTTTTGCACGCTTCACTGATTTTCATCCCCTCAAAAGATCATAAATGTTTCCGCTCTATCAGGCCTAACTTGCATTCCAGGAGGCGATTCCCCTCCAGAAACAAAGGAGATAATAAAAATACTTCCCTCAACGGTTCTCATAATTATTCTCATAATTATGCCCACTCTCGGATTTCAACTGGACTATACACGCATATACTTGCAGCATTGGATTGGAGCATCTGCTAAACATCCTCGCTCTAAAATCTTGCACACCTGTTCATAAGCCCCAATTCTGAGAGTCTCAACTAGTATTTGGCGATATATCGTCACGATATTTGGCGATATTATATCGTGTCAACGATATTATATCGTGTCAACGATATATCATCACGATATTTTAGCATTATATATCGTGTCGGCGATATATCGTCACGATATTCTAGCCATATATGTGGCATCCATTTATCGTCACGATATTTTGCGATATATATATCGTGGATACGACATATCGCCGATATCATGATCCCATACGACACAAATCTCCAAAAGATATCCATTGGATATCCACAATGTCCAGATCAGATCCATGGATATTATGGATATCTATAAGATATCCAATTTTTGGATATCAATTGGATGTCTACTGGATATCCAAAACAAATTCAATTTTGTATATCCAAAACAAATCCAATTTTGTATATGCAAAACAAATCCAATTTTGGATATCCAAAACATCTATATTTTGTCCAAAAAGATATCGAAAACACGTCCAATTTTGGATATCCAAAACATATCTATATCTTGTCCAGAACGGGATAGCCAAACACATCCAAAACATAGCTATAGAACTTAACCAGAACTGAATAACCAACAAAGGACATAAATAGGATGTGTTTTGGATATAAGAAAATGATCATAACATTTTCGTTCTACTTTATCCTGCAATTGAAACAATAATTTTATTGAAGCAGCGTTTATAGACTTATTTACCTGTTATTTAGTGATTCATTATTTTTTTTTCTTAGAATCAGAAAATTTCGATTTAGCCTTACTCAACGCTAAAAGACAACCGAGACTCAAATGGAGTCAATTCTGCTAACGTTCCACCTGCTTTAAACGAAAGCATTTTTCTTAGCATTTACGCCACGACCAACATGCTACCGTGTAAAGTGAAAAATCTTATGGCTTTTCAGATGTTATGGCATATTTCATGACATTTCTCAAGGATAGAACCCGTCCTATTTCCGTAGCATAACCAAATCAGAACGTATCTAGAAATATGTTTGGGGGGGGGGGTCCGAACCAAGTGTCTCAGGAATAATAATAATAATAATAATGTTTAAATTAAAAAATTATATTAGATGAAATTAATACTAATTACAATACATAAATACATAAATTAATATTATATTATTATTAGGCTACATGAATAGGTGAAAAGACCGTATAAGAATAGAGATATAACGCGCATATTCATTACGTAGCTTACCTGTAGTTAAGATCGGAATAATTGACATAAAAACAAGTGCCCTCGCAATGAAATTAATGTCAAATAGATGAATAATTGAATATTTATCAAATAATAAAAATGATGCTACATGTAGTTGGAGAAAAGTAAGTTTCTGATTAATATTTTATGCATATAGAGTAGTAGTGTACATAAATCTTCTTTGCAAAGTCATTCGAAGCCGTATGATCCCAATATAATCCTTGCCTTAATAAACATCGATTATGCAATGCAACAAATCCTAATATTTTCATTACTTAATTTTAGTACTTCATAATTCTTTTTGGGGGGGTTCCCGCACCCCTGGACCCCCTAAATACGTCCTTCCTGTTCTTCAAAGTCGTATGATCCCAATATAATCCTTGTCTTCCAATAAGTTCAGAGGAAATTATACAACAAAGGCTATAATAATATATTTTTCATTATTCAATTTTAGTATTTGATAAATCTTTCTGGGGGGTCCGGACCCCCTGGAACCCCTAAATACGTACTTGCAATAGAGATACTCATTAAACATAAACAATAATGACAAAATGAAATAAAACCGAAAGACAGTGTTGTGAAGTGAAATGTGGATACATAATGATGTTACCTTCACTCGCTAGATGGCACTGGCATAAAGTATAAAATACACTAAAGTTTTCGTAACACAAATAATGGTATGTTTGATTATAAATATAATGACAAATTGTGTTTTAACACTCTTCGAAAGATGTGTGAACATTAATCTACAAGGATGAGG
Organism: Lepisma saccharinum; assembly: GCF_977018435.1. NCBI lineage: Eukaryota > Metazoa > Arthropoda > Insecta > Zygentoma > Lepismatidae > Lepisma > Lepisma saccharinum. Next base: position 6,298,008 of record NC_139235.1, read on the forward strand.
AAAATTTAATGTAGTGAATAAAAGTGAATCAATCTCCCATGACCAACCCTTCTGATTCATGGCTATATAATCAGGAGCTGTGTGTGTTGGCAAAACTGGCGCTTGTGCTGCTGCTCACATTTGGTTCATATGAAGTTTCTAGTATACACATTACCAGTGCATAGTTAGAAATTGGTTAGTTTATTGAATTATCCAACTTGACTAGTGCATATTTCAAGGGGGAGCAAGAAAACATTGGTGGTTGACTGTTGCATGTATCTTTTCATATGGAAATAATATTCAGGTGAGATACAAATATAGTACAAAAATTGTACTTATAATGTCCATACAATATCCAAATACGTACAAAAAAAAGTCTAAATCAAAGCATATAATGTCCAGATAACGTCCCACTTGATGTCCAAAAGTGATCCGGAAATGTCCAAAACATATCCATTTCTGGATATCACGTATGCGGACAAATGGATATCCAGGAGATATCCAATGGATGTCTTTTGGATATTCCTGGATATCCAGAACTTCCGACACAAATATCCAAAACATATCCAAAGGATATCTTTTGGACGTTTGTGTGCTGTGTGGGGTAAGAAAATATCGTATCGTATAGTCTGTGACGATATTTTCTTCAAGATATATCGCGATATCAAATTTCCGATATCGTTCATCCCTCAACCAGGGATGGATAGCTATCCACATTTCAAATTATCCTATCCGTACTATGGTTAATTTGGATATCAGACTAATTAGGTTATTACTGATATAGATATGAGTAATCAGATTGGTGTTTACTTTTTAAAAAAAGTACTAGTACAAACATACTAGACAGCACAACTACTACACAAACATACTAGACAGCACAACTACAACACAAGACACATACATACACACCACCGATACTACACAAGACAAACAGAAACACATTAGACATCAGATTGGTGTTTACGTTTTTATCTCCATTGCTCTTTAATTTTGCCTTAGAATATGCTGTTAGGAAGGTAAAAGAAACTAAAGACGGACTAAAATTAAATGGTGTGACTCAGTTGTTAGCATATGCAGATGATGTAGAGTTACTGGGGGATGATGTGAATACAATTAAGAATAATGCTAAAATATTTTTCAAAACTGCTAAAGAGATAGGTTTGGAAGTTAACAAAGAGAAAACTAAATATATGCTTACAGGCCGAAACCAAGTGTTGGGTAATAATCAAAATCTAATTATTGATAACAACTTGTTTGAACCAGTTTCCAGATTCAAATACTTAGGAGTAATATTAAAAAATGAAAATTATATTAAAGAGAAAATAAAAAGTAGGTTTAATTCAAGAAATGCATGTTACTTCTCTCTTCATAAACTTTTGTCTTCTCGTTTAATATCTAAGAAACTAAAAGTTAAAATATACAAAACAGTAATTTTGCCTGTATTATTATATGGATGTGAAACTTGGTCCCTTACATTGAAAGAGGAACATAAATTGAGAGTATTTGAAAATAGGATCCTTAGGAAAATCTTTGGACCTAAAAGGGATGAGGAGACAGGTGAGTGTAGAAGGTTACATAATTTAGAAGTACATAATTTGTATTCATGTCCAGATATTATTAGAATAATTAAATCAAGAAGACTTAGGAGGTCCGGCCATGTGGCACGAATGGGAGAGGAAAGAGGAGTTTACAGGATTCTTGTTGGGAAACCTGATGGTAAGAGACATGTAGGAAGGCCAAGACGAAGATGAAAGGACAACGTTGAGATGGACCTAAAGGAAATCGGTAGGGATGGAAAAGAGTATATAGATCTTGCTCAAGATAGGGACAGATGGAAGGCCTGTGTTGCTGCAGCCATGAACCTTCGGGTTTAAGAAGGCTAGAGAATTAGTTAGTTAGTTAGTTTACTTTTTTAAAGTTCAGTAAGTTATTCTGGAAAGAATGGTGTCTGAAATTAAGTAAACAATTACCAAGTAAAGGATTGGAACATCAAACTGAGAATGTTATATTCTAAACTGTATCCCTTTTACGCTTTTTTGTCACGGCGGAAAACTTTGTGCATTTGTACAGACCATACTAATGCAGGTCTGTTTTAGGCCAAAAAAAAGTAAACATTTAAAAAGAATGCGGAAATTCCGTAAAACGGATAAACAGACAGATTGGATGAATGATTTGTAGAGAATCCGTACAGTAGAAATTAGGAAAGGCCAAATCTGAATAAAATATTAGCAGGATATCGTATAATTTTCTATCAGGATATCGGATATTCTGATATCCCGATTATCCGTTGCATCCGAAACGGATATCGGATAATTTAATATCCGGATAACCGTTATCCGGATTTTGTGCATATCCCTAGTCCGAAAGACACGTGTATTTCCCCGCATGGCGGGTACGAAGAGTTGCATTTATTTCCGAAGGTTCGTTTTCAGTTAGACGTGTCGCATCGGTCTGAAAGCGGCCTAACTGCATGAGCAACTCCAGAATATGGAGAAAATGCTCGGCTCTGATTTCCGTAAGAACAATCTCAACCGGCTCCACCGAAAGATGCCCTCTCACGGGAGGTTACAATGATTCATTATCCTTTGGCGAATCCATAGTGGATAACCGTGGGTGGATATTTCATTGTCGCCTCAGACGAGGAGGGAGGCATTGACTACCGAGCCGCATTGATTGGAAAGAGAAAGGAGGCGAATCGTCCGCAAATGAAACGCTGCCAGTGCCAAGCGATGCCATTGTTTGTGCCACTTCGGCCGCAAAATCGCCGCCGCTAAGCCTCGGGTGGGGGCGAGAGGGAACTGTTGCTCTGGAGTATCAACAGAGGGGGCAAACATGTAGAAGTAAACACAGGAACCAAATTTGCCAGTTTACTTCTGAGAGGGAGGGACGTGGATTAGTCGAAAGTTTTGATTGTATTTACATTATTATTAGTGTTTTTGTTATAATAATTATTATTAGGACTCCCGCGAAGCCAGTTAGGTCCAATTGTAGTCCAGAATATATCCTTGTCTACTACACACAGAGAACTAAATGCATCATATCGATTGATGCACTAAAGTGTGTTTTGTAGCTTCTTCAAAGAATCAGATTCACATTTGATGCATTTGGGTGCATTTTTGTATGTCGTGAAAGAAACACTAAAGTGCATCATTTGATTCAAGTGAGGATTTCTTTCAGTCAAGATGCACTTTAATGCATCAGCTGATGCGTTTTGATGCGCCTTGATGCGTTTTGATGCACCAGCATGCAACTGATGCATTGAAGTGCATCCCGACTGAATTAAAACCTCACTTGAATCAAATGATGCATTTTGGTGTTTCTTTCACGACATACAAAAATGCACCCAAATGCATCAAATGTGAATCTGATTCTTTGAAGAAGCTACAAAACACACTTTAGTGCATCAATCGATGCATTATGGTGCATCAATATATATGATGCATTTAGTTCTCTGTGTGTATAATCAAATATTCACGTGAACCAAGTCGCACTTCCCGAAACTTATCCGATGGCCATCCATACAATGTCCAAAACATGGGATCTCCTCGATAACGTAGTGGTAACGTCGTCGCCTTGTGAAAAAGGGATCCCGGGTTCGAATGCCGGTGGAGGCCCAATGGTTCGGATCCCAATTTAAACTGTAGGTCCAGTCCTGATTAGCCTATCTGTGAATAAAGTGGACTTAGCTCAAACTCATATTAAAAAATGATCCACAGAATGTCCAAAACATATCCTTCTTGGATATCCTATGGATGTTCCGTGGACGGATATATGGATATCCAAAGGATGTATACTGGATATTCCTAGATATCCAAGAGTTCGGCACGAATATCCAGAAAATATCCATTTCATGGAACCTGATATTTGTGTGCTCTGTGGGAAGTTTGTGGCTCTCCCGCCTTTAGTGCGAGCCGTTTCGGGTTCGATTCCCGGTGAGAACCCCGAAAATTTCGGCGTTGGCCCAGCGTCGTGAGAACAATCTGCGAGCTAATTGAGAAGGAGTAGCCGGCTCAGGTCTCGAAAGCTAGAAAACAGCGGCGATGGGACTCGATGCGCTGACCATGCGTCAGTCAATGAAAACGTCAGTTTGGAAGCCCTGGTCCTCAAAGGAATGTTTGCGCCATGGGGTTTAGTTTAGTTATTATTATTATTATGTATTTTTTCATCAATTATTTCTTTTGCGACATTTTCAAAGTGCGTTCAAAGTGAGGATGGCCTCAAAATCCGAAAACGGATATTCATATTTCAAATTATCCAATATCCGTTTGCGATGCAACAAATAACCCGGATATCTGTATAATGCGGATCTCAGGTATCTAAGGATGTTCGGATATCAGAGTAATTTTGATATCCAGGGCTATTTGGATAATTTGATTTTCTTTATTTAGCGTCGCTTTTCTGTCACTCATCGCGGCGATGAAGACGAGTGATGATGAAAATGATGAAGGGATACTCACAAAGAACAGCCCGGGATTCGAACCTCGGACCCCAGGCGTCGTAGCCCTTGAATCTGCCTTATTTGCTTCCCTGGGGGGGGGGGGGGGAGGGGAGAATACCTTGTTTGCGTCTCCTTGGAAATAATCTTGCAGATGTCCATTGGTTACACTGAAACTGAACTTAAGGCAGAACAGCTATCAACGCGGTGATGAACACACCATGTAATTAAAGTTAGCATCTTTTCTGGATATGTTTCTTGAGCGGAGGCCAAACAACGGGACGGGTGGTTAGAAGACATCTTCTGCTGTCGCGAAATTTAACGAACGCCCAGTCATGTTGGCTGTCGGGGAGAGAACCAAGAGTCCTTTGATCTCCGACCGCTCGCTTCTCGTTTGTTGAACCCTTTTAAAATACTTCTCGGCTTACATAAACGCCTGTAGCCATAATAGCAGCCTCCTTCTCACCTCCTCCGGGTGAATCACTGTATCCCTCCGCCTGTTGGGTGTCTATTTCTGTTGGGTTCCTAGCGTGACTCACGCGGCCTCTTCTTTGTTCCTTTCTCGCTTATGGAAGTCCAAGAAAACATGGTCAACCAGCAACCAATGGCGACCAACCACGTAATTTTGTTTGGGTGGGCAAGGTGGCGGATGGGGGGTGGGCGTCCCTCCCCCTCCCCCAGGATCAGGCACTAATCTGTAAATATATTTCGTTGGGGGTCCGAACTAAGTGTCTCAGAAATTATGATAATAATAATAATATAATGGTGTTAAAATTAAAATAATTATATTAGGCCTATATACAGGGTGTTTCCGGGCTGATGATCCAAACTTTCAGGGGTGATGGAGAAGGGCACATTTATCAATTTGAGATAAGGAACCCTTGTCCGGAAACGACTTAATCGAAAGTTATAAGCGAAAATCGGTGGATGAAGATGTAATACTTTTATTACCTGCACAAGTTTCACAACCTGCTACATTCACAACAGTTGTTCAAAGTTGCTTCCCCCAGCTTCGCTGCAGGCATGACAAGACAGTATTGTGTACGAGACACCTGTAGTAGACTGAAGAAGATCTCCTGGCAAGAATTCTCGCTGGCTGTGACATTGTTCGAACGACTCCGGGTTTGTTCCAACGGGTACCCTAGAACTTTGTGCGACGATGTTATGCTTGCAGCGAAGCTGGGAGACTCCACTTTGAACAACTGTTGTCATTGTATCTGCTTGTGAAACTTGTGCAGGTAATGAAAGCATCCCAGACAGCACATAAGCTTGTGGCAAGCTTGCGATAGCTTCCTTTTAGCTTGTCCAAGCAAGCTCGACGTAAGGCTGATGCATGTGATAACTAGCATGATAGGATGCATTTAAAAAAAAAACAAACAATAGAGACACCCATTTAATATAACAATAGAGATACTTATTAAACATAAACAATAGTGACAAAATGAAATAAAACTGAAATACAGTGGAATGAATTCCAGTGCGAATAAAGCACCAAAGCTTTTATTCCATGCGACATACACTAGATGGCAGTGCGACTGAAATGTTAAACAAACATAAGGTTTAGTAACATCAGTAAGGATAAATTCGATTGTATTTAATGAAAAAATGTATTGTATTATCCTTTAAAAGGTGTGTGAATACTGAAGTTGCAACAAAGATCAAAAAATAAAATGTGGTGAATAAAAGTGAAACTCCCATGATAAATATTTTTATCCCAGACTATATAATTAGGAACTAAGTACTGCAAAGAAAAATTGAATGCTACGCTATAGATAGAAATTGTTTGATTATTGATTAGTTCATTGGAACTCTTTATCCTAATTACTGCCTATTTTGGGAGAGCACGAAAAGTTTCTATAAGTTGTAAAGAGAAACTGTGATGTTACAAACATGGGTGTTTGTTTGTTGTTAATTAGCTCCAATTGTTTCTAGTTTTGCTATTATGAATGTAAGTGTATACAATGTACATTATAGCCATGTTTATATATATAAACATGGCTATAATGTATATATATAATATAATTATATATATATATATATATATATATATATATATATATATATATAAATAAATTTAGTTAAAAATACATATTATCGCTTACTTGGAGCATTGCATTCTGTAAGCTTACAGCTAGTTATGAAAAGCTTGATGCAAGCATGCCTTGGCAAGCTTGCTGCAACTTCCAATTGTGGTAATTAGATTGCTTAATGCAAGCTTGCATCCAGCTAATAGCTTGCCATGGCAAGCTTCCTGCTAGCTACTAACCTTGCCATGGTAAGCTTGTTTCATGCTTGCAGCAATCTGTCTGTGCTATCTGGGATTACATCTTCGTACACCGATTTTCGCTTATAACTTTCGACTAAGTCGTTTCCGGACCAGGGTTCCTTATCTCAAATTGATACATGTGCCCTTCTCCATCATCCCTGAAAGTTTGTATCATCAGCCCGGAAACACCCTGTATAAATTAAATTATAATAATAATAATTAAAATATGTAAATTAATTAATATTGTATTGTTATTATTACATGAAAATTAATGTCGCCGCTGACTAAATATTTATTGAATAACAAAGAAGACTGTTAGATCCAGTCACAAACATCGATGTGTGTGTGTGTGATAGAGACCTTCTAGATACTTCTGCTATCTGCAATAGTGTCAATTTATGCAAAATCCCCCTCCTTCATTTATTCTTTGAGGACCTCCATAATGGCAAGGTACTGACCGGTTTCGATTCCCAGCAAATCTAGTTTCCATTAGGTTATTGGTGCTAAACTTCATCCTTGCCTGTCTGGTTGTCTGGAAAAGGGTATAATTCAAGAGAGATTGATGAAGAATTCGGTCATACCTTGTTTCGAACAATTTTTGTTTGTTGGGATAAAACGTCATCGTTACTCTCAAAACATTTAGTCTTTTCTTTTAGAGAGGGGCATGTGCCCCCGGGTCCCTCCGGCTAAATCCGCCATGAGGCTAACTTCCCTTGACCCAACATCAACACTGAGTATTTTGACGAATGATCCCAGATTATCAGAAAGGAGACAAAGGGGGCTCAAGTGGGTTCTTCCTCCATCGTCCCCCCTGCGCAAGTCCAATCGGTCGCGGCTGATGGTCATTGAAGCAAAAGACTGATCCCACAAGAGACTTTACAAAACGGGACAATCTGCACCAAATTACCTTCTGTTTCGTCCCGGGGGACCTCATCCCCCTCCCCCCCTTGAGCCTCGCAGAAGACCCTCTTCACGGTGCCTAGTACAACAAGGTGACAATTAACACATCGTTGTCCTGCCCACTCGAAGAACTATCCGTTTGTGTTAAATTTCGGAATAATGTATTGTAGCGTGGGGAAACGGAGTAGGAAATCGCTAATGATGCGAATTGATGCTCTCGTTTGCGCTTCTGAAGATAAGAGCTACGCTAATCAAATCACGTGAATAATCAATACAAAGGATTTGTCCCCCATTTCCTTCACGGATTCTACGAAAATTTCCATTCGGGTACACAATCCTGCATCGTTAGCAAGTATTGAATATGGTAAATACTGAATGGAGACAGTTCATTAATTATAAAGAAACAAAACTGCGAGACAATTGTAACAGGTTAATATCCAAATAGTTTTCCTTGGAACATAATTTCCAAGTATTTTAGCTTGGAACAAGGGAACTTCAACCGTAGTTTCCCTTGGAACAGGGCAACTTCGACGTAGTCTCCCATGGAACAGGTAAACTTCGACGTAGTCTCCCATGGAACAGGTGAACTTCGACGAAGTTTCCCTTGGAACAGGTGAACTTCGACGAAGTATCCCTTCGAACAGGTGAACTTCGACGTAGTTTCCCTTGGAACAGGTGAACTTCGACGTAGTTTCCCTAAGCACAGGTGAACTTCGACGTAGTTTCCTTTGGAACAGAGGAACTTCGTCGTAGTTTTCCTTGGAACAGAGGAACTTCGACGACGCAGTTCCCCTTGGGACAGGGCAAATTCGACGTAGTTTCCCTTGGAACAGAGAACTTCGACGTAGTTTCCCTAAGAACAGAAGAACTTCGACGTAGTTTCCTTTGGAACAGAGGAACTTCGACGTAGTTCCCCTTGGAACAGGGCAAATTCGACGTAGTATCCCCTGGAACAGGTGAACTTCGACGTAGCCTCCTCTGGAACAGGTGGACTTTCACGTGGTCTCCCATGGAACAAGTGACCTTCGACGTAGTTTCGATTGGAACAGAGGACCTTCGACGTATTTTTGCTTGGAAAAGAGGAACTTCGACGTATTTTTCCTTGGGAAAGATGAACTTCGACGTAGTTTTCCTTGGAACAAGGGAGCTTCGACGTAGTTTTGCTTGGAACAGAAGAACTTCGAAGTAGTTCCCTTGGAACATTGAGATTTCGAAGGATGTTATGGATAATAGGACAACTTCTTCACAAGTACAATTTGTACTTTTTCGAAGGTTCAACAATAGAGAAGCGAACATTTTCGATCTTTTTGTCGGATTTTGATTCATGCGCGACGCGATGTGAATTTTTTAATGGCAGAATTTGCCATTTTTGCGCGATCTTTAATCGCGATTTTATATCGCAATTTTTGTGTTCATGGCCGATTTCATCACGTTCGCAGATATCGCATCAGGAATGTCCACTATTGTTGGACAATGATCGGGGCTGTCAAGCAAGATGACCGTTATTCATATCGACGTTGTCGTCCGGACGGTGGATTCCGGCGTTGATGGACAAGCCCGTAATGAGGACCGTGTCCGCATTGAATTCCACACCCCGCGAAGACCGCGCGTGGGGGTGGGAAAGGGGGTGACTACTTTATAGGTGGGTCAATCGCATTTCTGTTTTGTAGGTGTGGTTTCACGCTCAAAAGTATTAATTCCATCGCGCTACGGCCGTAATTTCCAGGTTATTGGGGGCGCTGGTACCCTCACCCCCTTACCATTCTTCCTCCCGAAGGTTTACACCCTGATAACTCTCTGTCGGATGACCAATAAACCTCGGGTGCCGGGCAACGCTCGGTTATTGATGCGCTCTCGCCACTTGTCATTGTTGGCGGCGACCATTATTACGTTGGCTGAGCAGGTGATCGCTCGCTAATGCAGTGCCCAGGTCAATACCATTGATTGCACTGTTAATGACATTCCTTTTCGCCGATAGCCCTAAAGCTGACGTCCATATCGCAAAATACCCATTAATGACTGCCTTTTTCCAAGCGTCATTGAGCGGCCTGTAATTAGGTTTAAAATGCGGTCCATTATTGTAGCTCTTGATGTCCTCGGCATTGTTCACTTTTCGCACCGTGTGCCGAGGGTTTATTTTCCATTTGTTTGCATCACGGTGCACGGAACCTGTAATCAATTTTGACGCCCTGTTGATCCCTTGTCTAAGTTTTGGATTTCGTGCCGTTTTAGAATGTTGCGTCTGTGTTCAGATTTAATTTTAAACTGCTCAGAAGCCAAGACTGGAAATTCGGAAAGGGACTAAGTGCCGTAAGAATAGCTGAGTGTCATTAGCCATTCTGTGCATAAGGTGGACCTCAAGAAATCTTTTGTATTATGGGCATCAACATATCCAACATGAGAATGCAATATATTTTCGACTTCAACATTCACTCTCCTATTTATTTCACTTAAGCTCGTGTACAATATCTAATAATCAGGTGACCAGATTTTAAAACCACAAAACGGGAATTTTCATATTTCATATTTCCTGAAGTTAAAACGGGAGGGCAAAATATATAGGTACCACTTCGATCTCGTGAAAACACCTATAACTAATTTATTTCGTCCTTTTTAACATTCCTACTTACGTATTCTGCATTGCGGAACATTCTTTAGGGTGGAATTATGCTTTTCTCACGAAAATAATAGCGGATAGCCCCACAAACAATTCACGGATAGCCCCACAAACCATTCACGCATAACCCCACAAACCATTCACGCATACAAACACCATTCACGCATAGCTCCAAAAAAACATTCACGGCAAAGTTAGGTTAGGTTCCGTTAGGTTAGGCAAACTTAGTTAAAAATTCATTTTTCTAGAAACAAATATGAATTCGCGCTGAAATAGATTACACGATGAAAGAAAATACATTGACGAACTTTGATAATGCTGTAGAAACTGATTTCGGTAAGTAGTTTCTTGTGTAAAAATGAAGAAATCCGTTTTCACTAGATCGAAGTGTTACCAATATATACACTTCAATATAAAAACTGTTTGATCATGAATACTTATGTTTGAAAACTGATTAAATAAATAAAATATACTGTGTAAATACCTTATACAGCAAAATAAATAGGGACAGAGACTCAAAAAATGGACTGTCCCGGATAATAAGGGACGTCTAATTGTAATAAGAAGCTTGGCACGACAACACAAATCATTTCAGAATAATTTCTCTCTGTCCAGAAATTTTAAATCAAGCTGCTGGGATAGACATCTAGGTAAGTCCATAACCACAGAAACCACCTTGATTGGATCTTGCTGGTTACGACATTGGGCAGTTATAACGTAGCACGAAATACATTCATTCTTTACACGCTGAAAAATATATATTTTGAAGATCGTTGAATGTTAACACTTTGTGAAATTATCATAGAAGTGAGTGTGCAAGATCGCATCTAAATTCTCAAAGAATTCTAAATAACGCAGATTCAATTGTATAGCAGCGGTGGCCGAGTCGGTAGGCGTCTGTCCTCCACGTGGGAGATCCGGGTTCGATTTCCGGGGTAAGAATTTTTCAAGCAGGGAGCGAGTTTGGGGTTCACCTAGCCTCTTATAAGTGAGCTCTCGGGTGCAACTGCGAGGCGAAGGTGGCCGGAGCGTGGTGCTGATCAAATCACCTCCACAAATGTCTGGGATCATGAATAGCTATGTGGGGCCATACTTCCAGAATAATCTCTCTCTGCGCAGGGGATATCTTTACCTATTGACCGATATAATCTCGAGGAATGATGGACTTTTTATGAAACGACTTATATTTTTGAGAAATTGCTCCCCGATTCACCCTGTGGCTACTTGCACCACGGGGATTGTTATCTCCCCACCGTGAACACCCATATCATCTCTGTGTAATAGAGCTTTCGTCTCCCCAACGCAGGACGCGAATCAATCACTATCACGTGTTTATTATATCAGAGCCTGATCACCAATTATATCCTTCCCCCGAGCTATCAGCGATTGCCTCTATCTGATTCTCTCTGTCCACAGACCTCAAGCCAACTCATCACGTCGCTATTTGCACTGCTTGTACCTGTTAGAAGCGTTCACCGGTTAGGCGCCTGAAACGTGTGTGTGAGGCATTTCTACCTAGTCAGTGGAAGCTTGCACTATATTGTGTGTCCTTAAAAGGGATATATTGATGTCACCGTTTACTAGGCGTTCTATGAACCAGGGTGGTGCGAGAGGACACTTGCGCACCCCTTTTTCTTCCGCACCCCCTTCAGCAATCCCTTTCCGAAAGCTATGTCGTCGTATTGAGCGTCGAATGTTAAGAATTGAATTGATACAGCCGTTACTATATACAACAGGCAAGTATTAATCCTACTCTGAAAGAGAAGCCGCATTTACTTCCTTGTGCAGTGGGATCCATGAGTATTGCCGTGCAAATTTTCCATTACTATTTTCATTAATTTTTCTCTTACATCCCATGTGTTTTTAAGCGATGGATTATTATGTATGCTGGTGCTGAAGTTGTTAACAGCTTGTTTTGAGTTTTCTTTTAATTCTTGAAGTTCTTCTTCTTCATCATCATCCTTTACCGTTTCCTGTCTCTGGCTGGGTCGGCATAGAAGTCAAGCCTCTCCATTTTTTCCTGGTCTTCCACAACTTCTCACTTTCCACGGTGTTCCAATCTTGTCCTCTTCTCCTAACACTCTCTACTATCTGCTCTCTCCACTGACAACTTGGTCTCCCCCTTGGCCTTATTCCCACTCCGTGTGCATAGTAAGTTCTTTCTGCATCCATCCTCTTCATGTGTCCGAACCATCTCATCTGTGCCTGATCTATCCTGTCCTGAAGCTTCACCACACCCACTGTCTGTCGGATCTCCTCATTCCTTATTCTATCCCTTCTAGACTTCCACAATATACTCCTTAAAAATTTCATCTCCACGCCTTCTTTCATTTGTATATCTCTCTCTCTGTCATTGTCCAAGTCTCTGCTCCATACATAATTATCGGCAAGCTCTTATTGGGTCAAATAAAGTGCACGAATATGGTGATGGACAATTTGCAAGGTAATACTCATGGATCCCACTGTACTGATCTCCTATTAAGATCAGCGGCAGTTGTCTTTCTTTCGACAACATTGTGTCTTCAAGTGGTCTGAGGTTCTCAAAAAGGCTAATCGGGAGTGGTTACCACTACGCTATCAGGGAGGCAGGTCTTCGATAATTGCCTACAGCTCAATGTGATAAATGGTTTTAATTATATGATCGCAGATGCCTAATAATAGTTGGTTAGTATTTTATGTGGTGGTTATAGGGCGCTTCATGTTTTCTTTATTTTCAACATCGTACCCCCTAAATTTCATTCTGTACCCCGTCGGCACCCTTCCAGGCGCCGCCGCTGCTAAGAGCAAAGAGAAATGAAATAAGTCATCAACATCCATCGCCGTTTCCTGCCTCTGGCTGGGTCGGTCTACTTCGCTACCAGCCTCGGTTGCACAGTAGGCAGCGCGTGAGTCTCAGAAATGAAATAAAGGCTGAATCACACGGAACTGGATATCTAGTTAGTTGGCTGAACTGGCTACCTGACTGGCTGTGATGGATGCTTGACTGGTTTGGAGGAATAGGTCATGTTCTAATTGCTACTGGCTTTCCTCGACTGGATTCTATGGAACAGCCAATCAGAGCAAAGTTTGCGTATGTGAAGATAATCTGTGAGTTTGCAAAGGGGAGTTTTTTGTGTGTGGTTTTCTAGTGTTGGCTGTTTTTGTTAGTTTCTCGATAAAAAATAATAAGAAAGAGATGGCGTGCAGTGCATTCATGTCCAGATCATTAATATTTAGGTATTTATGCAAAGCGATGAGATGTGTTCGTGACAAATATGATTAGCCGAAAATGAAAGTCCTTATTATTAGAAATGTATTAAATTAAATGTTCGATTTTTTTTTAAATGTGAATGAATCCTGTGAATCTCATGTATGAATATGCATACCCGAGTTAATTAAAAAGCTTGTTCGGTACGCATTGATTACCATTTTTTTTTCGAGCCAATCTCTAGCCCATACTTTTCTTTTTTAATTTTTAATATGAGCGCAAAGCAGTAATTCTTATACAACATTCTTGAAATTGCTCGTCCATCTTTACAGTACAGATTGTCTCCTCTGCGCAATGTCTTATGGGAACAAAAGTCTATCGACAAGTACGCGATAACAAGTATCGTGTGAGGCGAAAATGGGTAGCTAGTCCAGCGCCAACTAGCGCATTCCTACTGGAAATCCAGTTCCGTGTGAATCAGGCTTAAGTAGGAGACAGAAAGAAGATGAGCGAAATAACCGAGGAACAGAGAGAAAGGAAGATGCAAGGCACAGATAGGGGGGAGGGAGATGGAAGGAGAATGAAAGGAAGCGATAACAGAGGCACACGGAAGAGAAATAAAAGATGAGAGAGAGAGAGAAAAATGAGGAGAAATAAGTGATATACCCGGTGGAGGCACATAGTGGTTCGAATCAAACTTTAAACTGTAGGACCAGTTCCAATTAGCCTATCTGTGCATAAAAGTGGACATTAAAACTCAAACCTCTGCATCGTACAGGTGCCCATTTGTTAGGGGCTGAGTGTAACCCAGAGCTGCTCCGTGCTGGGTCATTTCTGGAATCGCCGAACTCGGTTATCGAAGCAAGGTCTCCCGCGTGACAGTCGGACTCCCTACCGACTAGATAACCGCGGATTTATCGTGATAATTATTTCCTTTGTAAAGTGAAATAAAAGAGCAAGTTCTAACTAAACCCAGCGCTAAATGACGTCATTGTCTTTGCTGAACGAGACCGCATGTTTACGCCAAAACAACGAAAGAGAATTCAATGCAAATCATTCCGCACAATTGTTGCTGTCTTTTCGGTTTGCTGTCCCACGGTTACATAAAGCCGAGAATGTAAGTAAACTGTTGACAGATCTCTGCGGGGGGTTCAGTATTGGCAGTGTACGGTTCTGGGGGGGATGGGGTGGTTAGAGAGGGAGGGTGTTTTCACAAAGCATTTCTCTATGACTTCTGGTAATTACACATTATCAGGTTGCCGAAGCGAGGACGAGGGTACCCCAGAGCTTGGTAATTTCTCTTCAACTTGATTTGCCCCATTCAACGGCCACCCCCAAACATGACAACAGGAGTCGTGTGCGTATTGGTTACCGCGACCAAAATCGAATTCCGGGCTGTTGCGACACACGGAGTGGACATAATCCACAATTCCGGTCAATCGGGCCTCTTGGTCTCTTGTTAGCATCTCTGTGCGTCCCTTGTTTCCTCACCCCCAACCTGGAATTAATCACCCTCCCCCCCACACCCAACCCCTCTCGCCTCGCGGTCCATTGATGACGCATCGTTGTTGTCGAGATGGTGGCGGCTTCAAAGCAACCCTGCAAGACCCCGGTGGTCAGTTTTCGGGGACAGTGGGTCCCAGCGATCGACAACAATGGAGAGTGACAACATGATTCTGACGGTCAAACACCATCCAGTTTCTCTGATGCAGTGTTGCCAGCCTCAGCATAATTGTACTAGGACGTAATGAACTTCCTTGGCTCTTGTGGACATCTCCAAACTCACCAAATGCATTGCAGGCAATAATAATAATAATAATAGAGGTAGAAAACTGTGCAAGAGTAGAGATACTTGATTTGTTTTATTTTACTTCGCTTTTGCGCCAATTTTGGCTAATCGCGAAGATGGAAATGGGTAGTGGATAACATGAAGCTGATGAAAGACCAATCACCAAAACACATTGACAGAACACAACACAATGCTCCACAAGATCATACCGGTTCCAGACGCCAGTTCCTCGCTGACATACAACATTTCAGTTACCGTTGTGTCCTACGTGGAAGTGAAGTTAATTTTTGGGTGCCTTTTGAAATAGTCACAAATACACCCCAAAAATAGGGATTGAATTGATTGATTTGCTTTATCTTACTTCGCTTTTTGTGCCACTTTTGGCTAACTTGCGAAGATGGTGATGAGTGAAAATATCGTAACGTTCCTCAAGGGAACTGGTATCGAACATGGGTAGTGTAGCTTGCTCATCATTCATCCTTGATTATGGAGCAAATCGCTATTCATGGTGAACTTAATGGCAATGGGCGAGAGGTGATAAATATACACATGTGTGGCAAAACACAACACTTACCCTCAAAGAAAGGATCGGCATGGTAAGTTCGGTGGTGATCGTGACTGTACAGTATCTCGAGAGTTTGACTCGCAACTCGCTCCAACGTTTCCTCGCTCAATCCTTGTTCTGACTCTCTCAACGTTCGCTCTAAAACTGACTATTGTCCCAGATATTTATTGTCATGATTTTACTAAGTAAATGCCGAGTCAGTTACCTGTATCATTTTCCTGGGTTTCACCTGATTACATGTTTACGCCGTTGGTGACCAGGAAGAGCTTAGGTAATGTCTGATACTGCATTCCTGATTTTTAAGTTCCTGTCTGGGACTTGGAGCTGTTTTGATCTAATATATTTCAATATTTGAGGATTATTACGATATGATGAAATTGATGCCTAGGCCTATTCGAACCCCTGGCGTCGTAGCACGCTATGCTAACCACTACGCCACGGGGGCCGGTAAATAGAGATTGAACATCACACATTCATTCATAGGAGCCCTTACCGTTTGGATCTTACAGGATCTGTAAATAATAAATACATCAATATCTTGCATATATACACGATACATTCTCAGGATTAGTGAAAGGATTTCGTGGAACGACCTAAAGAAATTAAGCTAGACTTTGTTGTATGCTAAATTTAGGACATTCACGCTTTGTTGGAATTCGCCATGTGTTTTAGGTGCTGCATTCTCTTGGAACATGGGATTCCACTTTAAACTGTAGGTCCAGTTCCGATTAACCTTTCTGTGCATAAAGTGGATTTTTAAAACAATCATTGCACCAATCACTTGGAACATAGTAGTCGAGCTAGACAGAACAGAAGTGTGTAAGGTATATGCATTGCGTATATAAAAAGAGTTAAATAAAAATTAATAATGATTCAAGCAAAGCTGACTCATTGTTCCACCATTTTTATTTGTTGTAAACATAAGTATTATAATCTTTATAACATAAATATATGAAGACTTCCGTACCAGACAAATAAAACACATCCCATGCAGCACACAAAGGTCCAAAAGACATCCCTTGGATATTTGTGTCGAAAGTTCTGGATATCCAATAGACAACCATTGGATGCCCTCTGGATATCTATTTGTCGGCATACGTGATATCCAGAAAATGATATGTCTGGATCACTTTCGGACATGTTCTAGACATCAAGTGGGACGTTATCTGAAGGTTATGGTTGATTTAGACAATTTTTTGTTCGTACATCGCCTTGTATCACTGGAAATCGAATGGGGGGGATCTTTGATTACAAGGCGAGAACTTTACCCACCAAGCTATTTTGTATTCCTTCCGAGTCCACTGCTCTGGAAGAAACTGTAAGTAAATGTAATTTCGTATGGTTGACAAGCATCAGCATCTTCTCGTTCCTGGAGGGTGGCAACCCTGCGTTGCTGTCAGATGATTCCAGGGCACAAAGGGGTTACGTCCCGGGCTGGTAATTTGACGGAAAACCTTTCAGCAAGAAGTGCATTTGATCGCCATTAGCCGAGATGGTCAAGAGCGAGTGGTCAATCCATGGTCCATCTCCCTTTGCCAACCCTTTAGGGTCATCGTGACAGACCATCATCCCCCGCACGCGAGTTCTAATAATGCGTACACGCACCTAGCGTATTAAGGCTCACGCACACCACATGTCATCCCGCACAGCAGCTGCGGACAGGCCTACCCTTCAAACCGTGACGAAAACTGGACTTATTAACATATTTCGTGCGTACGTATAGGTTTTGGAAATCGGGGAAAGATGCTGGTAATATGTAACACGCAGTGTCAACAATGAATTGAGCTTGGTTTATGGTCTTGAAAGCTGGTTCATTCTAATGGCGACCAGATTTCTGTTTCTTTCCCTCCAAACCGGTTATTTTATGTCGCTGTTTTACTTCTTGCTTTTATCGTGACGATGGAGATGAATGATGCTCTGGTGAATCAAATCATGGGGCAAGGATGCCGCCATGCCTTAATCAGAGTTATAATAGTAATAACAATGGTTAATTTTGAGTGCTGAAAAACCTAATACAGCACCTAGTCAAGCAAAAAAGTAGATAGATAGATAGATTTATTTTCTTTTTGTGCGAGCCATAGGCTGTATGCACTACATAGTTTTGATTTTTCTACAATATTTTGTTACATTTAGTTTTCTTTTAAGCTGTCTCTTACTTTGTCCCCTATATACACATTCTTCCCCTCCCTCGACAGTTCTTCTTCCAGTCTTTCTTCCTTCTTCCTCGCCCCCACTTCTCTTATCCTGCACTCTCACCAAAACACGCATACATGTTGCTTTACACACACTTACACTATACAGATGGCTCGTCTGGAGCATGATCACTCATTTCGCTGCCTTCTCTAATAGCTTTCCCCCGCCGTTCTCTTACTTCTCCCATATATTTCCCCACTTGCTGCCCCGCTTCCTTTATCTTTATTCTGTCGTCTACCACTTCTATCATTTCCCTGCCTGTTAAGTTTTTCATCCATTTGTCCCTTAGGCCACGCGTAGAAGGGCAATTCAGTAGGATATGCTTGTCCGTCTCCTCCCCATCGCACAAAGAACATATCGTTTCCCCTCCTTCGTTTCTCTTTCTTAGTTGTTTCCATCCCCCTAATCTGAACCATGCCGCGCGCCTCTTTCATTTTTTCCCACAACCTTGATATCAAAGATTATGGGGATAAAATTTATAAGATGTAGAATAATGTAGTGAGAGCAACATATTTACATTTCAACATGTAGTTTGCAAAATTATCTTCTACTGTACATACCTGCTTATTCCTACTTCATGCTGAGCACATCATTGGCCAGATACAGCAATACGTCCAATTTCTACAATTAATTCATATCCTTTAAATTATCTACGAGAGTTTTTAATCAGTTCACTATCATTGTTACTATTTACTGAAATAAGGGAATTTTGTCTAATGCTATGGAAACATTTTAAGCAATAGTTCTCATGAAATGGTCACTATCAAATCAATCTTTGATAATAGCATAGGCTATTGTGTAGAAATAGACTAATAACAATAATAATTTATTTCCGTAGATCTAGACTCCAAGGTATGGAAAGCGCCATTTTTTAAAAAATAAAAATACCATTTGAAGTAGTACATTGAACATATAGGGTGTCTCAAAACTCACTATCTAATTTGACAAATGATTGGAATTACGAAAGACAGGTTTAAGACATGCAAAAATATATATATTTCAAATTACCTATATGCCACAAAGAACCAGTGCTACACATGGGGAAAGAACTCGAAGCGATAAGACAAACATTTTGTTTCGGTGTGTCTCGTTCCCATGAAAGAAAATTAGTTGGCTGCTCGTCCGTCCAAATGGAACAATTATGTCGATTAACCTTTCCACACGTGTGGAAGCTCGCTTCGTCACTCAACAGTATTTAGGTTACTAAATCGACAATTCTTCCACGTTCATCATCAATGGAAAATTTAAATATTACACAAAATTCGACACAAACCAATTAACGTTTTGTAAATGCAGAATGAATGAGTTGGTTTATTTTACTTCTCGTTTCTGCCACTTTTGGCTAATTCCCAAGGTGAGGATGATGAATGTTGATAAGATGAAAGAGATGAAGGGAGAATCCCAAACACGCATGGACAGCCCACGACACAAGTTCCATAGAGGATTACATTGGCCATGGTTCCAGACGCCAGAGTCACGTAAGCCTGCAGAATGCAGCCCAGAATGTACCACGTGGAAGTGAGGTTGACATTTTGGTATCTTGAGAAAAGGGTCGCACCTTGTAAATACACAAATTGCACTAAAGATACATATCTTTATGACAACATTGTCTAATATAAAAATATATAGATACCAGTGGCGTATACTGAGTCCAAGATCTGGGCTATCTCACTATGTCACGTGGTCCTAGGCTATGAATAGAAATCGGGTTGCCAACTCATAGGAAATCGGGTTGCCAACTCATACGAAATCGGGTTGTCAACTCATAAGAAATCAGGTTGGCAACTCATAAGAAATCAAGTTGCCAACTCATAGGAAATCAGGTTGGCAACTCATAAGAAATCAAGTTGCCAACTCATAGGAAATCAGGTTGCCAACTCATAGGAAATCAGGTTGCCAAGTCATAAGAAATGAGGTTGCCAACTCATAGGAAATCAGGTTGCCAACTCATAAGAAATCAGGTTGCCAACTCCAGAATCAGCATCATTATCTCACTGATATGAATAATATTATTTACAATTTCTGATCGATTTTTCTCCTGTATTTTATTCTCTAGACTTCAGGCTTCGCTGATTGTCTAGCTAGCCTAGAATATACGCTCCTGATAGATACAGACACTGTTTTATCTAAATCTGCATAAAATACACATATTATTATCAATATAAATGGACATTTGTGTCAGCATTTTTTATTTAGTCCAATTACACAATAATACAGTAAAAATACAATAGAAGAGTATATTCTTGCTAAAATCGATTATGAGATTTATAAAATTCAGTAGCTGTAAGCAGGGTTGTTAAAGGTCCAGGAATTTAAAATAAGTTCAATTCCGGTCCAGGAGAGAAAATCAGCAAGCGTAAATGGGTTCTGGACCGTAAAGAACCTTTTTATCTGTAGAGTATTTCAATTCGGTCCAGGAACTTTCTTTCCGGATGACTTTAAATACGGTTCAGTAACCTTTATTCCCTCATCAATTTAAATACAGTCCAGGAACCTTTATTGAGGATCAATTAAAATAGCTACGGTCCAGGAACCTTTTTTCAATGAAATAATCCGCAACTTGGACCGAATTTAAATTGTGCGAGAGAAAATGTTCCGGTCCTGCAGCGGAACCCAATTGAACCTATTAGAATTTATAGGTCCTGGACCTTTAACAAACTTGGCTATCCAAACATATATGACACTATGATTAATGAAGATAATGAAATAAATAATTATATTGAATAAAGGAATTAGAACTGTGAATTGGTATAGTATTGCATCTCATTATGTTGAATCGCGAAAATGTTAGTGTAGGCAGTGGTACCGTCGTTGTCTTTAAATCAAGTGGTCCCGAACTCCACTTTAAACTGTAGGCCCAGTCCCGATTAGCCTTACTGTGCATAAAGTGGACTTAAAACACCAACTCAATCCAATGTTGGTGTAGGGTCTATAATAGCTAATATCTAGGTTTCGGTTACGTCTTGCGAGAGACGTCAGAGGTGTGGTAGCCAAATACGCTTGTGGTCACTTTTCATTGACGCAGTATGTGTCTACTGCGATATCCTATTAAACGGCCATAAGAGATGGTGAGATGGGGGAGGGCAGCGGCGCTTGCCCATGTCAAACACTTCTATCTCACTTCGGCTGCGAAAGACTAACAAACACTCGTCTTCTGTGCAAAGAGTGGACCCATTTCTGTTTACTTTCCCACGAAAGTTTGGCAGAGGACAGCGTGTCGTGTCAGGTGGCTCCGTTACAAATGTCATCCATTGACCACTTTACTTCCAACGTGATTTTAGTTTGCTTTGCGATTTGCCACAAATAGATGTTATTCATAGACTTGAACGAAAAGTATAGACCCTACCTTCGAATTCCAGAAATAAAAATAACTGGAAGAATATAAGAAAATACGAAAACAGATGAAAGTAGCACATTTTCCTTTGCCGAGGAAGGGGCATCTCTTTGGGGTTCCATTTACGCCACTATTTTAAAATGATGATTGAAAACAATCACTTGTGACGTCAGTTTCGTAGGAGACTACTATTCTGGAACTTTAAAAGAAATTTATTAAAATAATACCCATTTTCAATTTCGTAATTGCAATGACTGCTGCTCTATACTTTTGCAAACGAGTCTTTAGTTTGAAAATTACGACGCGAGTCTCCCCGATGACGTAGCAGTAACGCTGTCACTTTGTAATGAAGGGTCCCTGTTCGATTTGTGGTGGAGGCACATTGCACATCTTATTTCGCATCTCGTTTTAAACTGTAGGTTCTGTCCCGATTAACTGTTCTAGTTTTGTAAATGGGAACTTCTGTAGGCCAGCACCCATTCGAAAACGGATGCCACTATTGAACTATTTTCTCATATTCTGTAGTATTAAAACGAAAGCTTGAGTTGTCAGGGAAGTATACTCGTGTCATTGACAATCCTTGTATTTTTAACCATTTATTTTTCTTTTTTCTTTTAAGTATAGTTAAGTACCTACAGAACATGAGCTAAAGATTCAGTTCAAACGGTATTAAAGTTTCAATGAAGTTTGCAAAGCATGAAATTAAATGTATAATATCATTAGATTCGTTTACGTGCTTACACATCTCTATGGAAGCAAGGAAGAATCCTATGGTAAAATCATGTTAACTAATGCCTTTGCACACCAATTTTGAGGTTGCTTAGTACTTCAATTAAAGCAGAACAACACAATTAATACTGCACTAGTTGATTTTCTGTTAATGCCCCCTTTGACAGTAAATTAAATCCAATATCATACTCTGGTACTTGTCTTGAAGGGGTTCTAACAACAGTGCTGCCATCTGTTATCCAAATCTTACCACAACATTACTTTTATTACAGCACTGTTTTGATGACACGACTTAGATAACTTCACAATGGCGTTAAAGCCCTGACACTTGCAAATTATAATACCTTGCACATATCTTCAATCTTTTAGCGTCTTTCTTAAACAAGTCATTGTACTGTATTTCGCAAAGATAGTGCAACACATATGAGTGTACTGTTGAAATATCCTGCTAAAGAATTATCAGCTCTGTTTTTGGGGGATTTGCCAGTCTTATCACCTGGCACCATTGTGCAGATCTCTTGTTTTCGAAGCTCGCGTTACGCCAGCTATGAATATGCACAAGAATTATCGTCGTTTACGGTTTATGGCCAGAATAATCTTCAAAAAGGACTCTCACCTCGTTGCACATGAACAATAAACAAGGTTTGTTTCGTATTATGTCACTGCAAGTCAATAGAAGGGTAGAAATTTGATTAATATCTTTGTATTTGTTGCGAATCTTAAGTTGTAATTCAACAAGGCTGTTGTCAGTAATGCATCTCATGTCTGCTTTTTACCCTTATACATTTTGACAGGGTGGAAAATTGTGCAAGGTGATATGTCGTGCACGATTCATTCAAAATAGTAGATCTTCCCTTATTTTTGTTCATGTCTACATTAATTACTTGCGTGAAGTTTTATGGCGGTGTACGTGCCTGTTATTTATCATTTTATTCTATCACGTTTGTTATTTGCAGTGTCAAGAACTAAGAATTAATTTTTAATGTCATGGTTCTACAGGGTGACTCAAAAGTCAGGTTACATGGGGATTTACAGTATATCTTCAGTGAGTGCACCTTGAACATAATGCATTTGTGCACGCGACGTTTCCAGTTCTCCAGAAGCCTTTGCAGAACGTCCGGCATAATCATGTCTGCACATTACACAATGCATTCCTTCAGATGCTGGACGTTCTGAGTAGACGAGTGCCTTTAAATGACCCCCAGGGACAAAAGGACAAGGAAAACTTCCTATGTAACCTTACTTTTGACTCACCCTGTAAAACCAAAAAAATAACGGAGCAGATTGCAACAATATACAACTCTTAGTGTATAAAATATATTTTCCTTTGGAGAGTGCACTTTCAGCAAAACGATAAATGCACATTTATTATGCTTTAGCCACTAAATCTGTTACCAACCACCTTCTCGTAGGCATCTATGATTTTATATGCCAATGAAACTGAAGAATATCAGTGTCCTGGTTCATTGTTGCATGATTTTATTTAAAAAAAAACATATGCTTTACAAAGATCGTTGGAAAATTAATCCATTCGTTGGCGGGGAAGAAAATGTACATGTGTTGCTAGGAATATTTGGTTCTTGCACATGGTGAGGGTCTGAATGCCAGTTCTAGGAAGTTGAAGAAACAGAGAGAGACAAAGAGGAGAAAAGGAGAGAGAAACAAATGAAAAGGGTAAATGAAGAGAAGAGAGAGTATGTGAAAGAGAGAGAAGTGGGAAAGGAATGGAGAGATATACAAGAATGAGGAAAAGAAAGAAAAATAATTATAGAAGGGAGAAGGGGAAAGATGTATATGTAAAAAGAGACATCTACCTTCCTCCCCCCCCTCTCTCTGGCTTTCTCGATGGCGTAGTGGTAATGTCGTTGCCTTGTAATCAAGGGGTCCCAGGTTCGATTCCCGATTTCCATTGCACAGTGGTTCTGATGTCACTTGAGTTTGAGCTATTTGTTTTAAGTCCACTTTATGCACAGGAAGGCTAATCAGGACTGGACCTACAGTTTATAGTGCGATCCGAACCACTTGTGCCTACACCGGGTATTGAACCCGTGACCCGTTGATTACGTTACCACTACGTCTTCGGGGAGACCCGTCCAGGTTCGATTAGACTTTCTGTGCGTAAAGTGGACTTATCTTTATCCTCTAGTTCTTCTTTTGAGATGGAGACGAGATGGATAAGATTCGTAGAGAGGGAGAGAGAACAAGTAGTAACAAATCACAGCTCCTCCCAACGATACAGTACCGAAATGCTGCTTGGCTACAACAGATTGCACCAAACAGAGCCTCGACTTACAAAGGCTTATTCTGGACATGGAAAACCGTGGATCATCTCAGAAAAGTAGCTGGCATCATCTTTCGTCCTGGCTTCATAATTACCTTCTGGACAACAACCATTGATCGCCCAGTTCTCGAAGGAAACGTCCGCATCTTGGTCCACCATTGTCCAGCACAAAAGAGAATACGCCATCCTAATTGCATCTCGGTCTTCCAGAAGTGGACCGGGGATGCTGCGGTCGCTCGGGAGACGAGGGAACGGACCTCATCTTGCTCTCCCCGAGGCGAAGCGAGCCACCTGGCTCACGTAATACGAGGAGCTCGACTCCTGATGGTCCAATTAGGAGGAGGCTACCACGGACCTCCTCCTTTCGCGTAAAGAACATCTTGACAGAGGAGTATAACAAAGAAGCAACAACCAGAGAGTGCGCGTAGGAGACTTGCATGAAGAATGAAGCTCCTTCACATGAGATGAGCCTATCTCTTTCTCTCTCTCCTGACAACAAACAAATCTTTCTTGAACAAGAGTTGGGGGGCAGCGTTGCCAACTATACGGTTTTGACAGTACGTGCACAGTAATTTTTAGCAACGAACGTGCGCTTTAGACTTTCGAGACTTTTCGAAACCAGGAGGAGACAGACGTCTGTAAAATTGAGACCAGACGGAGAGATAGTGTTCGAGACACTCGCTTTCATTCAAGACTGTGATTCGATATTTGAAAAATTTTATGTATATTTTGTTTCAAAATCAAATCTATTAATGACTAGGACTAGGATTTTTATGACTTAGCATATTTTTTTTTGTTAAGGGTTATGTGCGAACATATAAAAATTCATATTTTGAAGAAACTAATAAAATTAAGGTGCTTTTTAAGGGCATATTTTGGCATATTTGGCCATTTCTGGGTGATAGGGCATATTTTGATGGATTTTTGGTCATATGCAGCATATTTTTGCATTTTCAAGAAATATACAGTCATTTTAGAAGTGGATTCGTTCTTACTTCCATGTTTACTCGAGTTTTTTTTTTTTTATTTGGACTGTAGCAAAATCTTTTTCACTTTACAGAAAGTATTCATTGGACTGCAACTCAGGGCCCATAAAGTGAACTAAAAATAGTACATGTGAAAATATGTCAGCATTTAGATATTTATATTTTGAAACAGTCCAGTTTTAAGGGCATATTTTTCAAATTATAGTGCATATTTTATTTTGCATATCAATGACAATTCTGAACTTATATTGCATTCAGTATAATATCCCTTTTTGGGTGACAATAGCTGTTATCAAGTCTTACGGCGGGCAGTCTGCATGCTGGCAAGGGAAGTGGGGAGCGGGAAGCAACCAATCCAGCGCAATGAGAAACGCAGCAGCTTGTAGAACGAGGTGCGCGCAGCACCTCCTCCCACGACGTCGTAACTCTCGGCGCCACCGCTCTTGTCTGGTTGGTCTGCGGCGTATTCCCCGCTTCCTTGCCTGCACCTAAGCCGCTCGTCGTGGCTTAGCATACATAATACGCACTGGTCGAGATCGGTTAGTTCATTGAGCTCTCCAGCCTAGCTATTGCCTATTTTTGGAGGAGCAGGAAAAGGTTTATGAAATCCTTGCCTTGACTCATTCTCAACCAACAGGTCGGTAGGTGCCGGGGATTGCCCCGAGCTGATACCTTCCTGAAGATGAGGCCTTCTCGAAAAGGTTTCTAAAGTCGGCACGCACGCCGTAAACCAGGCAAGAGTTGCAGTAAGAGTCGAACAGAAAAACATGAACAATTTCCTTTTTCTTAAACAACCTAATACGCTGTGAATGTCTGGGCGGTTACACTATAGATTTTCGAGACCTGAGGCGAAACCCAAAACGCAACGATCCCCCTGGCGGATTGGTTATCACAGCGCGCTACGACGAAAAGATTCCAGGTTCGAATCCCAGCATTATGAATGTCCCTTCATTAATTTCATCATATCATCTCTCATCCTCATCGTTCTGATTAGCCTAAATGGCACAAAAGTGACGTAAAATAACCTAATCCAATCAAAAAGTTTCGAACGATTGTAGTGCTTTGAAGTTCATTCGATTGTGTAAATAGCACAAAATGTTTACTAAACCAAGGGGAGGTGTTTGTTTTTTTGGAACCATTAGGGCTATTTCACACTGAAGCGCCAAGCGCCACATTCGTTTGATTGATTATTGATTGATTTGGTGTTTTAAGTCCACTTTATACACACTAAGGCTAATCGGGACTGGACCTACAGTTTAAAGTGGGACCCGAACCACCTTGTGCCTCCACCGGGTATCGAACCCGGGACTCCTTGATTACAACGCTACCACTGCACCATCGGGAATTCCGCTGAGGCATGACAAGCCGAAACAAACCTGCGTTCCATTGGTGAAATCCTTAAGCGACACGTATAGCCTGTCGCTTGTGAAATCTCCCGTAAACTCTTTATAAGTGTGGACTGTTTTGATATATCGAGAGGTTGGCAACTCTGATAGGGGGATAAGACGGCGAAGGCCAGTTGCCGATTCCCCATCTCTCGAAATGGAGATTTGAGAAAAAAAAAATGTTCCTGCAGCCACTGTTTCTAATTAGCTAGAAGGATAGGAATAAGCAAGGGAAGGGGGGGGGGGCGGAGGAAGAATAAAAAGCGTAATGGAAGCTGTGTGATGAATATTAGCATGGCTCCATGTTATTAGTGTGTGAGAGAGAAGCGTAGAGGCTTGGGAGCACCTTTGGGCGACGTCTACAGCCACTCTGCCACTCATTACAAAACCAAGGATTCCCCTTGCACGTCACCCTATTCATGGCTTCAGTTAGTGGGCACGAAATTGAATAACCGGTTCACACAAGACTCTTTTTTTTTTTTTAAATATTGTTTCCGTAACAAATCTTCTCTCCAGACTTGTTGACACTCTGATAGCTCTTATACTTGTTTCATGGACCCTTTCTCGCTTCCTGAATGGTTTCTGCGGACATGATAATATCATCGAGGCTAGTCAACTAATTTTTCCTCCAGTGTGGGTGATTATAGTGAACGGATTTTAATGTGCAAAATTATGGTCGGGAAAGGTAAAGAAAGGTGCCTTTCTTTATTCAATGCACTCTTTTTCTGCGCCATCTGTATGTGTAATGCGCGCGGACCGCGTAGAGAACTGTGGTTCTGCCGAATAGGTTTTGTTGAAATTTGTGTTTTCTCTCGCGGGTTTTGCTACATTATCTTGTGAACTATTTGGGGCTGCAATGATTATATTATACCATGTTATAGCTCTAGTTCTGCTCTACAAAATTAGACTATAGGATCTTATGTAGCTGCCAGTGATGTTCGTCTACGCGTGAACAACAATAGTCTACATTCTACACGTAGACTATTTTATACACGTAGATTACGTAATCTATGTAAACAACATGGCGAAAGGATATAAGTTAGCAAAGGGCGCCGTGAAAGTAAAACAGAATTATACTGCGTATCAGTTGCTGATGTGTGAGGAGAACTTGCATACTCTTTCTTCCAAATTCGAACAATTTCTCACCTAGGAAGAAACCTAATATAGGAAATATCTTAGTGTTTTATGGGGAAAAGACCACTCTTGCCTCACGACTGCCATCTGTTGTTGTTTTTTGCATACTATTTATCTTCTTCCATAGTTGGTAATAGAAGAGAAGAGAAATTTTGTTGTAAATAGAATTCTTTTCATTTCGTTAGGAGCCAATATAGTTGCAAATGTCACTTTTCCTTCATGAAACCCTTCAAATTAATTTTAATGCACGTAGTCTATGTAAACTACAATCCAATGTAATCTACGCGTAGATTACGTGTAGACAACGCATGTAGACGTAAACTTATAGTCTACGGCACATCACTGGTAGCTGCTCAAGAAGGTGAAAATAATTTATTTTTCTGTCGATTTTTTTAACAAAACATGAAAGAAAAGGAAGGAGCTGAAGCATCAGAGGGGGTAAAAAAAAAAGGGATATATACCTATATGCTAATTTCACGAAAAGTGCAAAAAGGTGCAAAGAAGTGTGTTCATTTTACTTACCTCACCTTTTAACTAGTGAATTGAGATTTTATCCTTGGAAACAGTAAGAAGCAAAGGGGCGGGGCGGGATAAAAAACATAATGTAATGGATGTTAAGCAGTCAGTAAATGAATTAATAACCCGTGGCGCAACAGCCCGTGAGGGCCAGGGCCTACTTCACTCCCACCTGCCGAGGTGGGAGATCATCCAATTACGGGATGACGTGTGGTCAGCACGACGAACCACCAGCCGTTGTAGGTTTCCACGACCGGGTTACGCTACTCATTCGTAGCTCCCCAATTTCCTCACGATGGTGAGTGGCTACCGGCCCCATACACAGGCCGAAAACCCAGAAAGGTTGTCACGCTTCCTCAAAGGAATACAAAAAGGGAAATAAAATCTCGAACGATGGCGTGGGTTGGCCACATCGAAAATATTGGGAAGCCGACGAAGAACAAATGAAAGTTAAAAATTGGAGACAAGGGAACGTTGGCACAATATTATTGAGCAGGCCAAGACTCGCAAACAGTTGCAGCTCCGTATAAGAAAGAAGAGAGAAATATGTGTGTTAATAAAATCAAGCAGTCAATCAAGCCAATCGTATTTCCTTTCGCACATCATCCTAAACTGTTTATAAACGTGGGCTCATTTCAAAGGTTTATAAAAGTAAAAAATAAAAAGTGCTCCCCTGTGCTTTGCACCACACCATGAAGAGGTATGGGGGGTTGTTGAGTTAGGACTTCACACTTTTTTGATCTCGGCCGATGGTGGAAGTGAGGTGATCAGCACCACGCAACTGGCCGCCTTCACCCGCCCAGAGTTTCCTCCAGGTACCCACTTATACGACGATGGTGGGCGCCGGAGCCGATTTAATAGGGGGGGTGATTCCGGTTCTCCCCAGCCGGGAATCGAACCGGGGTCCCTCGCATGGTACACCCACCGGCGAAAGAAACAGTAGGCGAATTGTCCGGTTGCGTCCTAATTGCGAACAGTGCCTGAATCGTCCTAATTGCGAACACATGAAACTGAGAAATATTTCCACGTCCTAATTGCGAACACACAGAACTGACACGAGAATTCTGGTCTTTGTCAGCACCGAAGGAAGAGAGACTTTGAAAACCCAAACATTTTTTTTGTTTATGGATGAAACATTCAAAAGCTGTGCTAGCCAGATTTCTTAGATATATACCATACATGCAGACTTGGGAAGTACGAATTTAGAAGCAAATGTTGTACCTCTAGTCTTTGCGTTTCCACCAGGCAAGAAGAAAGACATTTATTGATGAATATTGACTTCGAGGCTATTTCTGCTTTAAAAGAGGTTTTAACCAAGATTAACATTCACGGTTGTTTTTTCCACTTTACGCAAAGTCTTTGGAGGAAAGTTCAAGAAATTTACATGACTACATCTTACAATGAAGATGAAGAAATAAAGAGGAGCATCCGTATGTGAGCGTCTTTAGCTTTTCTAAAACTAGAAGATCTTGAAGAAGGATGGCTTCGTATTTACGAGCAAGCTCCTCGTAATGAAAACCTTGTGAAGTTCTTCGACTGTGGACCGGTGGCTCGAAAACCTCTTACTGCCAAAATATATGTGGAACTGTTTCAACAGGAGGCACCGGACAAATAATGCAGTAGAGGGATGGAATCATAAAATAAATCAATTGGTAGGCCACATCCAAGAGTGGCAGAGCTCATCGAATGCTTAGAGGCTGAGGCAGAAAAGTCAAATTATATAATTATGACAACGGAATTGAACTTGGAAGGTGTCAAGCGGAAGAAAATATGTTTTTTGTTTTTTTGGACGAGAGGATAGCAAGACGCACCGACAAATACAAGGAGACTGGTGATATCCCTAATTTTTTAAGAACAATATCATATGTTTTGAAATTTGACTAGGTAACGTCGTAACGTTCACCGCATTATTAATTGACAAAGTTATTAACTGTATTATTAATTGAATAAGACCTATTTGTACAATATGTATAATGTATATATAATGTATGTACTTCGACGAAGGCTTTAATCATGTCGGATTTTATGTTACAACTGACGTGCTTCAGTGACCCACAGGCCTCTGACCAGTCTCATGTCTGGCACTGAGTCTCTTTTAAAATATAGTTAAAAGGACTCGGGAAACTGAGAGAAAGTTGTAAGTCACAAGGCAGAAAAATGTGTTCGCAATTAGGACTGTTCGCAATTAGGACGACACCGAATTGTCCACCACCATTTTCATTCGGTCTGAAGTACACAATGTGATGACAATAAATTGAAATAATGACTTCAATAAGCAGAGAACAATGCCTACTTCGAGCCAACACAGTTTAATTCCTTAAAACAACACAGGATGTAGAATAAAGAAGTAATGAAAATAGCGGTGGACAATTTGCCTACCGTTTTCTTTGCCGTTGACTGTACCTGAGCTACCGCGCCTCTAGGATTATAAAAGTGGCTCCCTAATTTCCTTCACGATACTGCTCAGACGCTGAAAGACTGGATGACCTCCGGAAGTCGACAAAAGGGCCCGTTTACATCAAGCGAATCTTGGTACTTAATTCCCATTTCTATTTAAGATAATTTTTCTAGATCCTAGAGAACCAGACAATGGACAGAGACAAATAGATACGAGTGAAATAATGATGCGCCTTGCGAGAAAAGATGAAATCTATCTAATTTGATACTGGAGCGGATCGGATTACAATTTCATTTTTTTTTCCTTCGCGAAGGAGGGAGAGGAGGGAGTTATTCTAAATTGGAAATTACAGCGTGGAATTAATCCGAGATGCGAATTGTAGGCACATAATTGGAATCCATTAATTCCGCTCCCCCTCTTGTGAGATTTCTTTTCTTTGCAGACGACGAGGAAGGGGAGGACTGCCTCCTTCCGGTAGGAGGATGACTGGAGAAGGAAGGACACTGAGTTCTTCCGGATTCCCAAGTCGTCCTGTCAGTGTTGCCACTTATCTGTGGTTACGATTTTCTGTAATATTTTCCCATTTTTGTTTAGTTTTCCCTCGCATTATAATATTAATGTTTCTTTGTGTACTTCACCACTCCTAGAAGATAAAATGTAACTGTTTAAACTATGCTCGTTCTTAATAAAACACTAAAATGCTGACCAAACCGAAATTTATTGTAAAATAAACACACTGTAATCTTTATAATTTAGTTCAGAGTGTGAGGAAGACCTTGCTATAAGGTTGAAACGTCACGTTTATATTGTGTTAATTTCAATAGCGTATACTGAGTCCAACATCTGGGCTATCTCACTATGTCACGTGGTGAATAGAAATAAATTTACCAACTCCTAAGAAATCAGGTTGCCAACTCATAAGAAATCAGGTTGCCAACTCATAGGAAATCAGGTTGCCAACTCATAGGAAATCAGGTTGCCAACTCATAGGAAATCAGGTTGCCGACTCATAGGAAATCAGGTTGCCGACTCATAGGAAATCAGGTTGCCAACTCATAGGAAATCAGGTTGCCGACTCATAGGAAATCAGGTTGCCGACTCATAGGAAATCAGGTTGCCGACTCATAGGAAATCAGGTTGCCGACTCATAGGAAATCAGGTTGCCGACTCATAGGAAATCAAGTTGCCAACTCATAGGAAATCAGGTTGCCAACTCATAGGAAATCAGGTTGCCAACTCATAGGAAATCAGGTTGCCAACTCATAGGAAATCAGGTTGCCAACTCATAGGAAATCAGGTTGCCAACTCATAAGAAATCAGGTTGCCAACTCATAGGAAATCAGGTTGCCAACTCCAGAATCACCATCATCATTTCACTGATGTGAATAATTCCTATTTACAATTTCTGATGGATTTTCCTCCTGTATTTTATTCTCTAGACTTCAGACTTCGCAGATAGCCTAGCTAGCCTAGAATATACGCTCCTGGTTAATTTAAAATAAATTGGTCAACATTTTGGGTGTTTTATTCAACACGGAAACAAGGTTTTATAATGTTATACTCGTCTATACACAGAACATAGACGCATCCCCCCGCTACACATGCGCAGAACACACTTTGTACTTCATTTTCCTTATACAAATAGGACAATATATTTATTCGTTATTCCATTTTTCTATTTTAATAATTGTGCATACAAGGTTATTTTTTCAGAGGGTTTGAACACTTCAAAACTTCCTGGGTGTTCTTGTCCTCGTGAAATTTATGAAAGAGCAAGGCACGATGCCTTTGTCACGATTCGAACCCAGAGCCATGGGCGTTACAACGAGGGGGAGAAAAGGGGACAGTCGAACTGGCCGGTCGAATGCTCTTCGAAATTGACACGGTTCTTCTCATTTTATGAAAAAGAAGAAAAACGTTAGTTGATAAAATGGATAAATTTCAGTCTATTCGAATTTCAACACAATAACAACAACAAAAAAATAGCTCTAAAAATACCATTTAATTTTAAAAAATAAATGTTTTCGTAAGAGAGTATTCATTTTTTAAAAAGAGATTTTTATGAGAGGTCACACAAAGATTGAGATTAAATTGTCTTTCTAACTTTCGATTCTTTTTTTCCTTTGGTTTAAAAATCATTAATGCGCTGAAATACATATCCATTCTCTTGAGCTCATGCAAGGAAGTCTCTGGAGCAAGCAAGCGTAAGCAAGCCTCTGCGCAAGTTGTGACTCGAGGAGCCTCCAATGAGCGCGTGAGAGGGGAAGCGAGAGCATGGAGGGGAAAACGCGGCTGAAGCTATCAGCCATTTGGAGCATCGCTCACTGATTCGCTCCGCACACTCACGTTCTCCCCTTCTCTATCATTATGCTCGGCCTTCCTCCACACATTCCCGGGATAGAGTATAATGGTTTAGCATCTTTACCCATTCCTCGCATTATTTAAATGCTGTATAGAAATAACCCTAGCTCATATTTTAAATCGCGACACGTGTTATTTTGCCCGCCTGACCATAACGCTACAATTCAAAGGATCTTGCCGATGGCATAATGTAAATTTTTTAGTATTTTAATCAAGGGGCTATAGTTCATCCCCCACTGAAGGCAGTTGCACGGTGGTTCGAATCCCGATCAGTCTACCTAAGCAAAACAGAAACTTTTTTGGCCATTCAGAGGAGTCCAGCACATCGTCATAGAAAAAAAAAATGATTTTATATTTCTTATTTAGCGTTACTTTTTGGCTAATCCAACCAACATCAACCAACCAACCAACCAACATCAGCCATCGTCTGATAACAGATTGTCGTAAGTGTTGCCTCTGTCTGTTCAACACAACCAAGATTCTGTTTTGCTTTGTTTCTTTGCCAACGGAATATCGAAACTATACTGTATTCAGATTTCACATAAAGAAAATCCCTCCACAGAATGAGTAATTTCCCTGTATGGAGGGATTTCCCTTTATACTTGGCAACACTGCAAAACGAGGAGAATCTAAAAGGACAGGTATCGCCTTTCGAATGATAATGCAAGCATCCATCTTAGCTAAGCAGTTAATTTCTTTTAACCGCGCGGCCGGAAAGGGATGGTGAGTGAAGGGGAGGATTATAACCCGTGACACCGCGGTGGCTGACGGGATTGATTCGTCCGTAATTAGATATGTCGAGCAGCAATGCGTCGGAAATGACTAGCAGCGCCTCTGGAGGGTTTTTCGGGGATTACGTCGCCGAATTAAATTTTCGGCGAGATAAAGCCGAGGTTTAACGACTCCGTGATAGATCTCCTGCCAGCCCTGTTAAGAGATATCAACGGGTCCTATTATTTTGCGTCAATTTGTTAAGAATAATGAACGTACTGACGATTACCTCTTGTTCCTGTCAGTAGCCTCAGGGTATGTTGTTCAAGAATCATTCACTCATTCATCATACATTCATTAAAAACATTATTTCATTGTATTACAGTTTTATGTTACTCGGAAATGCAAGTATAATGAATCCAATTCGCATATATGTTATGTCTATAATAATGAAACCAAATTTACTGGAAAAACATTATTTTTTATGTAAAATGATTTGAATAAAATCTCTAGTTTCGCTGCATAAATAGGCTATTTGAAAATAACGTGCTGAGAATTGTCCTTTTGAATTAGGACAGTCGAAAATTGGAGAACTTAGAATGTGCAAAATAAATAAACTATAATTTATCACATGACCATTTCTGTATTAAACAGTAGGGTAAACGGTACGTTCTGGATCACCCCCAAAATTTTGGTTTACTTTTATTGTGTACACCTATACAGTAATATACTCAAAATCAAACTTTGACTGTTACAAAAATGACACAATACAAGCGCAAAAAAAAAAGTCAAAGCTCAAATTCCAATTTTCATAGTGCAAAATTGCTAATTTTCGAAAATCCCTCTATAACTTTTGCTAAAATTTTATTTTTCAATAATTAAAGCGAAGTGCTAAGTTAAAAATATTATAAATTATTACAAATTTTAGCAAAATACCCCAGCATCCTGTATTTGTATATCTCTATATCACCATATGTGTACTAATTTTTATTTCTTATACTGTTAGGAAGTTGAGAGAAAGAGGTTTGTTAAAATAATTAATTATCTAAAATTTTATAGTTTTGAGAAGAATCCTAAACCTCAATATATTTCATGCAAATATATTAATAAAATAACTATATAAATATTTTCTAATTATGCCAATGAATGTGTTTGGGTTTAAGAAACAACATATTCAACAAATAGAGAAAATTCCAGTCAACATGGATATTATAAAAAATATTCTTAGTAAATTGAGAAGTTTGGTCATCATTCATCTAAATAGTATCTGGTACCAAATTGATGAAGACACAGGGAAACAATTACATGTATTCAATAATAACAAACCATCATATAAAATTCCTGTCAGTGGGAAAATGCAAATAAGTATCTCTCCATCCAATGCAGCACTTGTACACATAGGTCGGAATTTGTATAGAATTAAGCATAATGCAATTAGTCCCGACACAACATACGAAGTGCAAGCAGGTGAATTCCTGTATGCTGAAACAATTGGGGAGTATAATAAATTAATTCCTCTCTTCATCGAAACAAGAATAATCTATGAATCTATGAATTTATGAAATATATAAAATACCAAAAACAAAATAATAATAAATAAATAAAATAACAAATATATTATGGACATATTTGGGAACGGGAGAAGACAGGAAATACCGGATAATTCCAATGATATTGCTAGATTAGATGAACGTCTAAAAAAACTTAAATCAGATTTATTAATTTTACAAAATTCATTAAATGTGAATAATTGTTGACATAAAACAATTATACCCTGAGGATAATCCATTTTATGTAATATTTTCTCTTCCCACTAGATGTCTAGACAAGGTATAGTTAATGAATTACACAGACCAGCCCGTCGTAATTACAAACGATTATCTGTGGTAACAAAAAGCATAGATGATCTGTGGGATGGTGATCTGATAGAAATGTCTACGGGGGTTTTAAAAAATTTACATAAGATAAATCATGGTTACAAATATTTACTTACCGTGATAGATACATTTAGCAAATATGCATGGGCAATTCCTATAAAATCTAAAACAGCAACTTGTGTCGCTGAAGCTTTCAAATTTATTTTCGAGTAAGGTAGGATACCGAATTATTTGCACACAGATAGAGGAAAAGAATTTTACAATTCCACATTTACCAAATTAATGAATCAACATAATATTAAACATTATTCTACATACAGTGATCTTAAAGCAAGTATAGTAGAACGATTCAACAGAACATTAAAAAATCTCATGTGGAAACAATTTACTCTACAGGGTAACTATAAATGGGTAGAAATTTTACCTGACCTAGTACATAATTACAATAATTCCATGCATAGAACCATACATATGAAACCTGCCGAGGTAACTAATTCTGATGAACAACGATTGATTTCTACTGTTTACTGTCATAAGTATAAATACACAACAGAGAAACCCAGATTTAAAATAGGAGATAAGGTGCGAGTTAGTAAATTTAAGCATTTATTTGAGAAAAGTTACACAAAAAATTGGAGCACCGAATTGTTTACAGTGGTTCGAGTTTTACCAGGCAACAGGTATACTTATATATTAAAAGATAATTATAATAAAATACTGAAAGGAAGATTTTATGAAGAGGAACTCAGTAAAACAAAATATCCAGATACATATCTTATTGAAAAAATATTAAAGAAAAAGAATAACAAATTGTATGTAAAATGGCTAGGATTGCCAGAAAAAAGTTGGATAGAGGCAAACCAGGTGATTCTATGATACCAACTTGGAACGTTGTGCAACGTTTGCCAGAGTTAGTAGAAACTAGTAAAAAAAATGGTGAGTTGTTACCAGACAATATTAGGTGTCTTATTGTAGGCCCATCCGGTTGTGGTAAAACTACACTGCTGGTAGATAATTTCTTGCTTGCGCCTAATTGGTTAGACTGGAAAAATAGGCACCTGTATGTATTCTCGAAAAGTTTAGAACAACCAAAATACCAGCAACTCATGAAATTGTATAAGGGACTGGGTATAGCCACATTTGGATCAGAAATTAAACCTCTCGACCACTGTTTAGAAAATTCTGTTGTGGTATTCGATGATGTGATTCTGGAAAATCAAAATTTAATTCGAAATTTCTTCACTCAAGGTCGACACAGAGGAATAGATTGTTTTTATTTGGCTCAAACATATTCTAAGATTCCCAAACAGTTACTGAGGGATAATTCAAATTTAATATGTTTGTTTCGTCAAGATCACACTAACCTTAAACATGTTCATGATGATTATGTGGGGGGAGATTTAAATTACGACCAATTTTCCAAATTTTGTTCATCCTGTTGGAACGATTATGATTTTGGATTTGTTACAATCGACATGACTAGAAAACCTAACAATGGAAAAAATAGAAACAAAATCAACGATTTCATGAACGTTAAATCGATATAAAAAACGTTAAAAAGTTATAAAAATAACCTCTAATCAAAAAATGACAAAACACAAAATAGAAGACAATTCTAAATTACGTGAGTACCTCACCAAACGATTCAAAGGTTGGAAATCAGAAAATCGAGGATTCTATGAACAACACAAACGTCAAGATCAACCAATTATAGATGCAATCAGTGGTCTTGGTAAAGAAATTAAAGGTGTGACAGAACAAAATAAAAACCTCATAAATGAATTGGTACCTCTTACTGCTAAAAATTATGCAGATTTTCCTCCTACACCATTATCTAGTATCCATACTCCCCTAACACTCCAACAGCCGCCTATTAAAACTATAGGTGAACCTGAGAAAATTGAGTTGGGTCCTCTGGCAAGAGATTACCTAAGTACTGGAAAATTTGAAAAAGATGAAGTGTTTGGATTGTATCCGACCATGGAACCAAATGAAGGTGTAGTATGGAAAATTGGGAAATCTAGAGTAACATTTCAAGGCGATGATGTGAAAATAAATTTGGGTGAAAGAAATAGTTGGTCGAGATACCCGGGAACTATAGGGTTGTGGGAACTAATTACCAAGAAACACCCTAAAGATTACACAGATGAAGATTACCAGAGTTACTCCGAAATTTTGATATTGTCCGATGCTCTATACCAAAATAATGATGCCAGTCAGAATAGAGTGAAATCGAGCAGTGGCGACAAATACAAAAATCTAATTAAACCGATCTGGAACCAACTTAAAACCGGTAGTGGTATCAAACAATATAATACTCTACCTAAAGAGTTTGTCTGGGTGGATGATGTGAGAAAACTCATAGATAGATTGCTGGTTATAGCCGGAGAAGAAAATGCTGGGAACAATAATTTCTATAATGAAAAAATAGGCATTGTAAACATGATCAGTGATAAATTAGCCAATTTTATTGTAAATGATCCAAAAGGTATAGGATACCTAATTAAAATTATCAATACTCTACCTCCTAAATTCTGGAATGTATCAGAAGGTCGAGGTTTGGTTAATGATATTATAAATAAACTTCCATTCGAATTACATGTACCTGGTTACCAGTACTGTGGTCCGGGCACCAAACTTGATAAACGATTAGAAAGAGGAGATAGGGGAATTAATCAACTTGATGCCGCTTGTAAAGATCATGATATTGCATACAATACACACACAGACCTCGACAATCGTCATGCAGCCGATCAAAAATTGGAGCATGCAGCATTTGGAAGATTAACCAGTAGAGATGCTTCTTTGGGTGAGAAAATAGCAGCATTGGGTACAACAATTGCTATGAACACAAAACAAAAATTAGGGTGGGGTTTGTAGAAAATTAGTTAATTTTAGTTAGTAATTTAGTTTGTTAATATATAAATAAATACCCTTAAAAATAATTTTAAAAAAATATGAAACCGAAAGGAGTAGTATATCAAATTCCATATCGGGATCTCAAAAATTTAAAAATTGTAAATTCAATTTTAACTAAAAAACAACAGGAGAAAAAAAACAATGTATATCCAAAGGAAATGGGATGAAGTTATTACTTAGTACACCACAA
Source organism: Lepisma saccharinum (assembly GCF_977018435.1). Lineage (NCBI taxonomy): Eukaryota > Metazoa > Arthropoda > Insecta > Zygentoma > Lepismatidae > Lepisma > Lepisma saccharinum. Next base: position 6,336,760 of record NC_139235.1, read on the forward strand.
TTAAAACGATTGCAAAATATAAGAAAAAAAGCACATAGTGGTGGATTCATATTCAGCATTCCTGCTATCCTAGCTGCTTTGGGTGCCGTGGGAAGTTTAGCTGGTGGCAGTGCTGCTATTGCAAAAACTGTACTCGATTAAAAAAAAAAATAAAGCCGAATTAGAGGAACAAAAACGCCATAATCTGGCTATGGAGAGCCCCCTACGAGGGGGTAGTGGTGTGAAATCCAGAGTACTCAGAAAATTAAAAAAAAAGAAAAGCCGCTCACGAACCAAGATATTGAATCTTTAGTTAAAATATTTAAAATTCAACATTTCAGAGGAGTTTTCATGTCGGATTCTCTCCCTAAAAATAGTCACTCTCGAGAATGTGGTGTGGTCAATTTGGATAAGTCCGAAAATATTGGTACCCACTGGATTTGTTATTATAAACAAAACAACAATGCTTTTATTTTCGATTCTTTTGGAGGGAGACCACCTAGAGAATTAGTTAATTATTTAAAATATTGTAATATTTATTACAACGACCAGCGCATACAAGATTTTGATCAAATTATATGTGGTCATATTTGTATTACGATGCTCAGAATATTAAATAAAATACCACACATAAAATTACAAGATTTTCAGAAAGCAGTATTATACATAAAGTATGGGAATTTTTCATCTTTCTAGTGAAACTTCGATCTTGGAACTGCATCTCCACGATGATATTATATATCCAAAATCTATAGCTCTGAGAGCATTCTACAGCATGTATCTGATTCCGAATGTAACTTCATACAACAACAGTATATTTGTAGGTAACGAGAAAATTATTATTCCTCCTGGACAATATAATTTATCTACTCTACAATCAGAATTTCCTAATACTGTACTACTCTCTCAAAATTCTGTAACACACAGAGTGGAGATTGTATCCACCAATGAAACAGTAGATCTATCTAACATGGGTGAACTTCTAGGATTTGAGAACAATTCAAAATTAGAACCTGGTACTAGACACATAGGTAAATTTATACCGAAATTCCTAGCTATCGAGACGTTGAATGTTCACTGTAATATTGCTAAAGGAATGATTATCAAAGCCGAAAAAAATTCAATTGGTACTCACAAGGAAACAGGTATCATAGCTACATTTAAACCGAATTCTGAATTTATGGAACCTATTTTTTATTCCCCAATCTCACCAATCTATTTTCCTGTTTACTATGATAAAGTTAATTACATAGAGATAAGAATTACAAATGAGAAAAACGAGATAGTCGATTTTGCCGGTGCTAAGACCACTGCAATAATAGAAATTAATATTTAAAATTATATAAATAAATACCCAAAATGGAAAATATTGAAAGTTATGAGTTACAGTCATTCCCTCCAAACAGGAGGACATTTGCTAATCTTAATCAACCGAATAAGGAAGTACAGTTTGATATTTCTGTCGGGGACGGATTTATTCATCCTCATAGATCCGATCTGTATATAAAATTTGATATTGTAAAACAAAGTAATGGTGAAGAATTTCCCCCATCCGGGGCTAATGTAAAACTTATAGATAATTTTGTTCCATTCTTGTTCTCACAAATTGAAGTTAGGAAACATGGTACAGTTATTGACAGAATTGATTATCCCGGAATTACATCCACTACTGTGGCAACATTAAAATTATCAAAATCAGAAAGTGTATATTATAAAATAGGTGGATTCGAAGCTGGAACAAAAATTATGACAAAAAGTCACACAGTACTGTTCCCCATGAGATTGCTATTTGGTTTTTTCTCCGATTATAAAGAAATTATGTGGAAAGGTGGTTTAAGCATCATATTTCGCAGATCACCCAATGATTATAATGCTATAATGAGATATAAAACTTTAAATGCAGATGGAACAGCCAACGACGCTAGTTTACCCGAAGTTGCAAAATGTGTGATCCAGTCTATGGAGTTACGCATGCCTATAGTTGAATATGAATCGAATTATGCTCTGAAGTACAAATCCAACATTTTGAAAAATCCTCAAATTCCAATACAATTTTATACATATCAATGCATACAGAAACCTGTAGAGGGTAAATTTTTCGAGTACGACATTACTAATCAGTTCCAATCTCTACAATATGACATGCCAGAATTTGTAGCCGTATTGTTTCAGACAGGGAGAGATGACAATCAGGAAAAAGATAGCAGCAAATTTGATAACTGTAAAATTAAAAATATATATCTTAAGAATGGTAGGAATGAGGTATTCCCACGTGAAAATTACAATTTAAATATTACAGAACAAGATTATTTAAAATTATATGAAGCATATTCTGCATTTAAAAGAGTAACTGAAGGAAATATCGATATGTATTATAACCCAGACGAGTTCATAGTTCACAGACCTATGTTTTTAATAAATGCATCAAAAAGAAAATTAGTGGTTATCAATGATCGAACTAATATTAAGTTAATATGTGAATTTCATGAACCATTACCTGAAAATACCATATGTAGTGCAATTTTAATTGTAGAGAAATCATACATATATGATGTAAAAAATGAAAGAGTGATAGAACAATTTTAACAAAATAGAATAAAATAGAACAAAATATAATAGAACAGTGTTAGGTTTCTGTATTATTTAAAAAAAAAAAATTAAAAATTTTTTAAAAAAATTAAAAAATTTAAAAAAATTTAAAAAAATATTAATTATATAAAATAAATTATGTAATATTTGCATTAATTTTTTAAATTTATAGACTAATTTTAATAAAAATATAATAGAATAAAATAATTTTAAATTGTTGTAATATTTATGTTAATTTTTGAATTTATAACATTTAAAACAAATTTTTAATGTATTATAGTGTCCATATTCTCTAGTATGGATATTGCAATTTAATACTTGCAATTTATTATCATTCCCATCAAGAGCTACTTTATTTTCTATTGTAGTATAAACACCATCTAATTTACTAGTAAGATGGTAGGCAGGCATGTATATTTTTTTATTTTTATTTTTTAAACATTGTTTGAAATCATCTATTGCTAGTTTTCTTGTACATGCCTGTTTTACACCCTTAGCTTTTTTAATTTCTTTTTCTTCCCCATCCATTTTCATGCAATACATTTTCGATCTGAGTCCGGCAAATTCTGATATTATGGACCCTGCTGCCTCATCTTTCATTTTCCCAGGGATCATCTGGTTTTCAATATTGTATAATGGATGATTTTCTGGATAATTGCTAAAATCAAAATATTTATTTATAGAGAACAAGTCATTGTATAAATTATTTGTTTCTATCTCATATACAAAACTATCAGTATCCATATAAGCTACTTTAATTCTATTTTTGTATTTAGGTTTCATAACATCATAATGAAATTTATACATTTCCAATTTTGATAAATCTAAAACTGTAACACCGACAGCTATCGGTGCATCACACATTATATTAGTGTTGGATCTTTCAATAAGAATTAGATTATTAGTAATTTTTGTAAAACTTTTATATGTGGGGTCGGCAATAAGTTTCAGAAGTTTTTTTCGGTCTGACACCAAATTACACCTCACTCGATTTCTTTTGTTCTCTAAACATTTTCCATATATGGAATTACTCATTAATTTATAAAGATTTTTTTCAACTTTAGAATTTGTTTGTATTCGATTATTTGTATTTTTCTCAATATATTGAGCTAACCATCTTTCTTGATCAAATTTTAACCCTTTATGGATTTTTGTTAATTTCATACCATGTTTCAAATAATACTGTAACAGTCGATAATGAAGTACATAATTATTTTTATTTTCAAATGATAATATCAATTTTGTTTCCTCTGTACCTGGTACTTTTTGAGAAACTGGTGCCATAGCAAAACCATGGTGTCGGTCATGTAGATGTGATGGATATTCCAAATCAACTTCCAGTAGACAACCTTTTGCATGATCTTCAGACCACTTTAAGAAATCCCTGTCTTCAAGTTCTGTATCTGTCATCCATTCGTAATTGCCAATTGGTAGTGATTGATTCATGACATAACCATATAAATTGTTCATGTCAATATATAAAATATATTTAAATTTTTTATTAGCATTATAATTTCTAGATAAATATTTATTATTTGCTTTTGCATATCTTAAAGGACACTGGACTATACCACCACGCTTACCAGATTCAACAAACATGAACTGTTCGATATCGGTAACAAGACCAATTTCAACCTCTGTATTTAAAAGCATAGCTTGCCAGGATAAACCAGGTGTTGTATACATAAAAACAGGATCCAAATTGTATTTCTTGAAACAACGATTTCGGAAAATCTCGAACACATCAGCTAACAAAAGACCATCCAGTTTTAAATAGATATCATGATAATCTCCCATTGTTTTACAATTTAATATATTCCAAATTGTCTGTGCATATTGATAATCTATTTCACTACATTCTTCATCCTGAAGATGGTTATAAAATTTATTTTTCGGTGGTAACTGTGTCTCATTAAATTTATCAAAACTATCCATGTATTGATAGGGGTAAACTCCTTTTCTTTTTAGCAATTCCATATTAACATTATTAAAATATTTTCTTGTGTGAATAAATTCATCATCGGATAATTGTTTCACCAGATTTGCCAAACTACTAGATAGAAACTGATATGAATCTAGAAACCTAAGTTTAATTATTTGTCCATTTTCTAATCTGACAGTTTTTTCTATGGTAATATATTTATCTTTACTGCGTGGTATAATATTAATATCTTCTGTATCATATCCTAATTCTTTGATAAATAAATGTGCATCAAAATTTTGTAAATTATGAATAAATACTGGAATAAAATTTAGTTTCTTTATTTTCAAGTTACATGAATTGCAAATTGTTTCAATATATTCTCCATTAAAATGGTTATGGTGTTTAACTTTTGGATTAAATAAATTAAAATTATTTTTACAATATTTGCATTGTTTGGTATCATAATGTTTCTGATGTTGTTCTGGTGTAAGTTTATTCATCAATTTTGTATTATATAAAATTGGAGCAAAATCTTTTACCCACTCTCTAAGTTTTTCAATAAATATTCGAGATGCATTTTTACCTCTATAAATAAATAATTGTTGTGGATCATTTTCTTCATAAGTTTTTACTAATTTTAGTACAAAACCACAAGATTCATGGTTAGCTATATTTGTTGTATATGATTCATTTGGATCGGGAAGACATGTTTGCATCGGTAACTGTATTGTTTCAAAATCAGCATAGATTACAAATGGATGTTGTACCAGCGATTCATAATTAGAAAATTTTATACTTTTGGATGGAAATTTGTAAGTTGCATGAGGATAATAATAACATTTTTCAATATGTTCCTCTAATTGCTGTTCACATGATTTGTCACCTCTTCCATAAAATTTTGACAAGCATCTATCACATATAGCAATTTTAACATGATTTAATGTTATTTGATTATGCACCAATTTTGTTAGATTTTGTATGAGACAATAGTGTTTCTTATTTCTCTCTGTAACATATAATAATCTTATGATATGTGCACCAGCAGATGGTGGATGGTGTCTGAGTGGATAAATATTATTATTTATATCATAACCATAAACATGAACATTTATTAATTTTTTATTGTATTGTTGATATTGCTTTTCAAATTTCTCAATATCTAAGATTTGTACTGGATATTTTATTCCTGACATGGATTTTTTAAATTCTGATTCAAATTTTTCATAATGGGAGACACGATATTTATTAATTTTAACTGGATGAAAATATGCTATGATGCACCAGAAGAAACATTTATTATCATTATTTTGAATATTTAATACAGCGAATTTGTTTCTGATCTCTTTAGGTAATTTAATATAACCAGATCCCCCAAGAGGGGCATTTTTTGCTATTTTCAATTCAAGTTCATGGTTTGTATCACAAAGAGACCAACCTGAATCTTGTTTTTCGAAGTGTTGTTGTTGTAACTTAAGTTCTTCACAAATTCTATCATAAATATTATCTAAATTATTAGTATCATTATAGTATAATTTTAACACATGAGTCTGATGATAAAATTTTTCTATTTTATTACCAGGATTTATATAATTTGATGATAAAATACAATATAATTTGAGAGAATATTGTCTAAGTTTATCACAAATTAAATTTTTAAATTTAGGTTTAAGTTTAGCTAGAAAATTTGGAATATCTAATTCTTCATTATCTACATGTGTTGTATTATATACAACATGATATAAAATATCTTGGTTTGGATTTTTAATTTGATTCTTCATTTTGTTATAATTGGGTTTCATATCTATATTTTATAATTGGGTTTTATATCTATATTTTTATAATTTGGGTTTTATATATACAAAATATTTTTTTTAGGATTCTTCTTAAAACAATAAAATTTTAGGTAAATTAATTATTTAATAAATCTCTTCTCTCAACTTCTAATTCTCAAATAATAATTGAAAATAGCAAAATATTTGTATTTATAATCTCAATTTATTAATCAGTAAACTTTTGGTTTATATCTATATTTTTATAATTTCGGTTTTATATATACAAAATATTTTTTTAGGATTCTTCTTAAAACAATAAAATTTTAGGTATATTTTTGCGACGAGCTGTAGAAGCCACAATTACCTAACGTATTTTTTTAAAATATATTTGTATCTAATGTCTGAATTAAAGAAAAATATTATATTTGTTAACTGTTAAGGAAAATTTTTGCAAAATACCCCGACAACGTTTCAGCTACTAGGACCTCATTACCATGAGCCTAATCCTAGTAAGCCACATACACACCTGTTCTTCGTATCGCATTTGCTAGTAAGTCAGATGACATCATGGGAGAATCACATTTCCCCCAATGATCCCACCACAACAAACGTAGCAAATGCTAGAAGAAACAGGATCCGGATATTTCATGCTAACTTTACGGCTGCCTGTATGCAGTTATAGGCAAATCATTAAAAGAGCGCTCTAATATACAATGATTTTTCTTACCATGTACCCTAACATACAATTTAACATAACAAGTAAAATTTCGATTCGTCTATATATACCCAACGAAACTCAGAAACTGTCATACGCGAGAGGTATATTTTGCAACAACTATAATTACCCAACACTAGCAACAAGAACAAAAAAAATATATCAATTAATTGTATAATATTAATTAATAACTTTAGATAATATTAATTATTAGTTTTCAGTTATAATTAATTTTAAAAAACAATTAATAACATGTTAGGTGATGATAACCAAGTGCAAAAAGCATTGTACACACAAACAAAGCACCACTTAGTTCACAAAACCTCTAACAGATGGCAGATAGTTACATGGTTCTAGTTAGGATGATGATTTTTGGGTTGTTGGATTGGGGTTGAAGAAGACTATTTGTTGTAGTGACCACAGTATTGTTTTTTTTTGTGTTTTCTGTTCTCTTACGGGAATTAATATAGGTTGTCATATAACCCTCCAATTCATGACTTAGAAAAAATCTGTTTGGTGATTCATCATGTACACCTATATGTGAGAAAAAGTATGAATAGAACCTATGCTCGGAAATCCAAAATGGCGACCGGAAGTGGGGTTATCTTGGAAACGGTAAGACTTAGGAAAAATCTAAAAGGAGATTATGTGGAAGGGAGGACTGAGAATCATATTTCGAAGAGGGGCAGTGGGGTTCATATTGCTATTATATTGCCGGTGAAGCACTAACAGTATAAGAAATAAAAATTAGTACACATATGGTGATATAGAGATATACAAATACAGGATGCTGGGGTATTTTGCTAAAATTTGTAATAATTTATAATATTTTTAACTTAGCACTTCGCTTTAATTATTGAAAAATAAAATTTTAGCAAAAGTTATAGAGGGATTTTCGAAAATTAGCAATTTTGCACTATGAAAATTGGAATTTGAGCTTTGACTTTTTTTTTTGCGCTTGTATTGTGTCATTTTTGTAACAGTCAAAGTTTGATTTTGAGTATATTACTGTATAGGTGTACACAATAAAAGTAAACCAAAATTTTGGGGGTGATCCAGAACGTACCGTTTACCCTACTTTAAACATTCTATTTATACAGGGTGGCTCAATAAGTCACTTAACACCCTCAGTACAAGGCCACTGCGGCATGGAATGTGAAAATGGCGATGACCAATCATTGCCTGGCCAAGGGGAAACCACATTGACGCCACCCACACGGTCGGCGGCCATCTTCATGTCCGCCATCTTGAATTCGACTTCAGAATTTTAAATGGGAAGGGGGTCGTGCGACATATCAAAATTGGCTAGAATTTCACGAGAAATGCAATGGTGAAGGTTTTTTCGACGTATCTTTAACCAGTAAAAAGTTATGACTGAATTCTTGCACCAATTTGCTCCATTTCGAGGCGTTGGAAAAATGCCTTAAAATTTGTTTAGCGCATCGGTAACGCATCGAGATCAAAGTGACGTCTAGGGAGAGAAGTTCGCATGCCATTGCACACGATTTTAATCGGATACATCCATGAAGAGCTGCACATTATAAATGGTTGTCGCGAACAATTTACAGTGTAACGCTTCCATTGAATTAAAAGTCCTTCACAGTGACAAGGCTAATGTTTATGTTCAGAAGGAAGTTTATAAACAGAATATTCGATGCTTTTTATCTGATAACCCATTTTCGACAGATCAAAGCTAAATGGTTAGTGTTGGTAAGTTAATGGTGTGTCGTGCTGTGTGGAACACGATTGGTTAGTCAATTTTCCATCAACGGAACCTTAAATGCTTAGGGCTACTTGGATTTGTTAAATAAACAGTTTTTTCATCCTTGCTTATGAAAGAAGGTACTTTTTACAGAGTTTTTTTCAATAGGGAGGAACACCAGAACACTATGGAAACTTTGTGAAGCAGTTTCTGTCCAAAGTTAGTTATCAGATGACAAGGGTCGCATATTCTGTTTATAAACTTCCTTATGAACATAAACATTAACCTTGTCACTGTGAAGGACTTTTAATTCAATGGAAGCGTTACACTGTAAATTGTTCGCGACAACCATTTATAATGCGCAGCTCTTCATGGATGTATCCTATTAAAATCGTGTGCAATGGCATGCGAACTTCTCTCCCTAGACGTCACTTTGATCTCGATGCATTACCGATGCTCTAAACAAATTTTAAGGCATTTTTCTAACACCTCGAAAAGGAGCAAATTGGTACAAGAATTCAGTCATAACTTTTTACTGGTTAAAGATACGTCGAAAAAACCTTCACCATTGCATTTCTCGTGAAATTCTAGCCCATTTTGATATGTCGCACGACCCCCTTTCCATTTAAAATTCTGAAGTTGAATTCAAGATGGCGGACATCAAGATAGCCGCCGACCGTGTGGGTGGCGTCAATGTGGTTCCCCCTTGGCCAGGCAATGATTGGTCATCGCCATTTTCACATTCCATGCCGCAGTGGCCTTGTACTGAGGGTGTTAAGTGACTTATTGAGCCACCCCGTAGATAGCTTACAGCTATAAAACAAAGATTTTGCCTACATTATCTAATGAATAGCTCATCATGCTTGCCATTCTTCATGCCCCATGAGATTCTTATAGGTGCAAGGTGCGTTCATACGGGTGAGACAATTTAGAACAGGGAACGACCATTGACTGAAAAAATGACGTGACTTTGGATCTACGTTGTAAAAACAAGCACACGAAAGAGAAAGTTAATTCTTCAATACACTGTGCATTGAATTTATGCACATTTTTATAGTTATGGACAATTTTTCCATGTCTTCCCAACTGACTTGTTCAAATCGTCCGCTCGGCGGCGCTAGTAGAATAGAATAGAATTTATTTTCAGTATGAGCCTTTACAGCTATACATACCATACAAGTGAAAAATTTTCGTGTACTTTCCCTACACCCTTCCTCCTTTTAGTCTGCTTCCATCTTCACACTGCTTGGGAGTTCACAAACACTATTTCATTTGAAATCTTTCCCTATACTTGTACTGTTACCTGAGTGATTCCTAAATGTTCTCACATTTATTTATTACTTTATTTATTTAGTAATCCTCCCCCCTTTCACACATGTTCGCTATCCCCACTGAGCTTCTTTGCTCTCTTTACCCAGGCGTAGTGTAGGAAAGTTCCCAGATTCCTTATTTGCGCCTCCCCCCTCTCGGTCTCTCCCTCCTAATAACGCTTGTCATTATATTCTCAATGTTATCTTCATTTATTTCCCTGATATATTTTTGTCTTGCCTCCCCTGTTTCTTTACACTGGAGGAGAATGTGAAATTTCGTCTCGTCTTCACCGCATAGCGGGCATTCTACGCTCCCGTCCTCCCGTTTAAGTTTAACTTGTGCCCATCCCCCCAGTCTGAACCAGGCCAATCCTGACCTTTCTTTTGCCCCACACAAATCCACGTAGTTCCTCCTTCCCCATTCTCGATCCGTATCCACTATTTTCGCCGATGTTAACGATATTTTTGCGTCGCATTCTGCCAAAATTTTTTGTTTGGTAATATCTTCCAGTCTGCCAAGTATGGCCCCTAGCATCTGCATATCAATTATCCCCTCTATTCTATCTTAACACACCCATCCCAGCCCTATACTGTATAATTCCGTCTTTATTTTTGCTACCCATTGCCTCCCATTACCCCCCCCCCCCTTATCTGTGATTGTACACAGAGTTTCTTCAAATTTCCCCCCTCCATGGTGATCAGTTTTGCCCAGTATTTAATGCTCCTCATTTTGGCATCCACTTCCTCTCTTAATTTTCCCATTTCCCTAAGTGCCCCACGTGTTGCCATACCCCTCTCTACTCCTAGCCCTTGTTTTAGGAATCTAAACTGTAGGACGTTTACGGTTTCCCCTCCCTCCCAGACCCATAGTTCGATGCCATAGAATAGTGTTGCCTTAACTGTGGCCTCGTAGACCCCCTCCAGAATTTTGATTGGAATATTTGGTACTTTGTATTTTATTTTTCTTGTTTTTTCTAACGCAAAAATTGCTTTACATTTATTCCTGTGTACGTATCTTCCGTAATCTTCAAGATGCGTTGACTTAGTTTACTGGTTACTTCTTTTGACGAACTAAGTTTACGCATGGAATGGAGATGAAGCATTTATAAACATCAAAGTCCAGGCCAGGACTCGAACCCTGAACTTCGGTGGCAGCTGGCTCACAAAAAATCGACACGTATAGCATTACTCAAGTAGTTGGGCGAGTACATGACTGTCTTGTCATTTGTGAAAACAAGCATATTTTAATAGCCAAAGTAACTTTATAGTAATCTTTAAATATAATCTTAATGATATTTTTAGATCGTCAACTGTCGAACTATGTTCATTTCAAGTCTTTCGAATTTGTACTAACAATCGATTATGAACGAATCGTTTAAATTTGTCTATGTTTTATAACGAAAGTCGTGTTTTTAACTGAGAGAAAAGGACAGGTGTAAAGTGATAAATTTATATCTGTGATACTCGCGCATGCTATGGTAAGATATAAAGCCTATCACATCTGACGTATCAAATACAAATATTGCGTTGAAATAAACGATATCGTGAGGGAATATCATGCTCAAACAGCACATTAACCGCACCTGTGCCCTCTGTCGGTTGAAATTGAAGCTCCTTCGCGATAACACTTATCTGAAAGACCTGCTTTGTTTGCAGGCGGCTTCATTTGATATGGACGGGAATGGGAGAAGTGTGACCGAAAATTTGTCACGAAAATGCAGTTATGCGTAAGTGTCGCATGATTGAAGTGCGTTAAACATGGCCAATTTGCACGAATCATGTTGTCTCTGGATCAGTTATTCGATGAAGTGTGTGAGAACTGCGTTGTTGAATGTATATTCCCCTTGAATGAACTCTTAAAGAGAATTGGGGTGGTCTGCTTTGGATGTTGCCAAGTTTCTCGCTTTTTCCAATGCTCTCTGTGTGTGTGTTGGGAGGGGGGGGGGGACGAGATTTTAGTTTTCGTTTTAAGCCCATTTTATGCACAGATAGACTGATCGGGACTGGACCTACAGTTTAAAGTGGGATGCGAACCACTATGTGTCTCCACCGGGTATCGAACCACGGACACCTTGGTTACAAGGCGACGACGTGTGTGTGTGTTTTGTGTACTACATACATATACAGGGTGTCTAAAAAGTAATAGCGCAAACTGACACAGGTGAAAATACACGATAATAGAAGCAAAAAAGTCTCAGTAAACATGGGTCTGCAAACGAACCGTTTTCGAGATAATCGCAAATATGTGATTATAAGCCGCCATTCACTTCATTGTTTGTAAACGTTGTCCTAGTTGGTAAAATGCTTTCGAACACCCCCGGTGGTTCATTTCGGAATTTGTCACAAGCATGTACAATTCTTTGTACTGATTGTATCCATCCTGTTTGATTTTAACGCCACCTCTCGGAAATGTTCTGTTTTGTAAAAAAAAAAGAGCAAAGCTCGGACCGCGCAAGGAGTAAAACACTCGGTGTTTACAAAATGTAATCAATGACGACTTGTAACCACACATTATTAGCATTTTACCAACTAGGACGACGTTTACAAACAATGAAGTCAGTGGCGGCTTGTAACCACACATTTGCAATTATCTCGAAAACGGCTCGTTTGCAGACCCATGTTTACTGAGACTTTTTTGCTTCTATTATTGTGTAGGCTACTTTCACCTGTGTCAGTTTGAGCTATTACTTATGAGACACCCTGTACAGCTCACCGCTCACGAGAAGATACCCAAACGAGGGAGACGGGGAGCGGGTGTGAAGGAAAGGACCGGTCCATTTGCAGGTTTTAGGGGTAGCAGAAAGTCTTCCGCTCCGGCTTTTCGAAGTGCGTGGGAGTTGATTTGCGTCAAGCACGCAGAGCGTGTGTTCGCAGCAACAGTTTGCTGCTTTTCTTTCAGTGGCCAGAATACTTTTGTATTGCTTATCCTGTGCATTATTTAGACTGTATTTCAAATAATTTTAAAAGAATATACGGCAACGACTTTAGGGTTACCAAATGACAAACTTTAAAAAAGAAGGCATTTTTAGATTGCAAAATGTTGTTAACTTTAGACGAAGACACACGTTTTGTGCTTACTGGTGTTTTGGAGGGCTTATACATCACACACCCCTGTAAAATAATTTTACTCCTTTTCCGTATAACTAATAATAGGCCTCATTGTAGGCAAATGTCTTAATATTCTAATATTTATTCACTATGCTCCTAATATTATACGGTTGTGAAGCTTGATCTCTTACTTTAAAAAATAGCATAAATTGACATTCTGCCTCGGAGTTTTTTTTCTTCCAGGCCTAAAGTCAGGAAACCGCTTTTGTAAGACGTCACTAAAAACACATTTGCATTTTGGCATGGTTCAGATTGCTGATCGACAGAATTTCACTACTCCACTGCCATGGAACAACAATGTACGGCAGTTAAAAAATACTGTTTATATCTGAATTCTGCCATGAAAGTCAAATCAATTTAAGCCGCGGCGAATTGCATATTCTTACCTATTGTCAGAAACTTGCTGCTCACCAAGAGCCGCGGTAGATGTCACAAATGCTTTGGAATCAAAACCTCACTCGGCGCGGTGGTGACAACAGAAGAGACGCAATGGTCCAACAATTTTTCTTTGTTGCAAGAAAAGTTTATTTTCTTTGCGCTTGCAACTGAGAGTGTTGTATTTCTTTACTTTGAAATTGAAAACGGAAACAATATTAATAATTGTTTACAAATAACATTTTGATTTTGTTACTAATCTTAAGCAGCTGTCTATACCCCAAAAAATAGGATATTTCCAAATTTTCCTAAAAACCTGCCCGGATCATTTTTAGTACCCGAAAAATAGGAGTTGTCCGGGTGAAAGAGAACTTCTGGTAACCCTAAACGACTTGCGTCGCTGCACCGGTTACAGCGAGCCCACATGTGTTTTTCACTCAGGGTGCACACCCCCGACCCTAATAGTGGAGTCGCCTGCTGCTACGTCACTTCACTTCCGTCAGGGATCTTCTCCTGAGCGGTCAGCTGTACATGTATACATTATATATATTCGTTCGCCTGGTCTACTGATTCCAAATACACAGTGCCGGCCTCCGTGGTGGAGTGGTTAGCACAGCACACTATGACACCAGGGGTCCTGGGTTCAAATCCCAGCCTGGACATGGGTGTTCTTGGTGAGTGTCCCTTCATCAATTCCATCATATCATCACTCATCATCATCTTCGCGATTAGCCAAAAGTGACAGAAGAGCGAATAAACAAAATCCAACCAATCCCATTTGTCCACACGACTCTGGGTCAATGTCGAAATGTTTTAGGGGTCTACTGGGAATCGAACCCGAGACCGCTCACACCAAAAGCGAGAGCGCTACCGCAGATAAGTTATTATAAGACCTGCTGCGTAATGTCCCGTACCTCCAGGATACTGGGTCTTCTGACGTCACGCTTCGCTAGTTCAAACCCAGATATCTGGGATTAAAATGTAGTAGCTTACTCTCCGTAAGAAGTTCTGATTGTCACCGCTCAGAGGCGTAACTGACACTAGCAAAATACAGTCTCTGAATATATGACTTCATCTTTGAAATTATACCTGAACTTAGGCCAATCAATTACATCCACTGACTCTATAGCAAAAGTGCCAGTTGCGCCTCTGAGCGGTGACTATCAGAACTTGACTAGTTATTTAGTCAAAAGAACATGATTTAACTAAAAGAGCAAATAATAAGTTCACATGAAAGACTCCAAAGCATTCGCATGATGCCTCTCAGGGTATGGGGTAATATCTCTCTGTTAGTTCGTCAATTAAAAATCAAAGTTAAGTTTGCACTAAGAAAAAGGAAGTCTAATTTACTTCTTTGCAAACTAAATACTTATATGCCTAACATATAATCCATGTCACTCAAAGAAATTAAATTTCTTATAATTCAACTTCATCACTCTATTCAAAAACTGAGCCAGAACTTCCAAAGTCAAGACAAAACACCTTCGTAATTGCCATGGCAACAGCTCTTAACAAGATAAGTATATACAGGTTAGTCACTATCCTGACATTATCAGTGATAGGTGAATTACAGAAATTAAGATTAAAGAACAATAAACATTTGTGCAAGAGAAAAGATAATTAATAACAATAAATATTAGTGCAATGGGAAAGGACGTGTCAAACTTCTTGCTGGCATTAATTCTTGGTGAAGATGGTTTGCTACCTGGGATAAATATCTGCCTATAATAACTTATCTGTGGCGCTGCTGATATACAGTAGCTTTACTCTGCAACAAAATACTCTTAGGAGTGAAATAAGAGAAGTATGGTGCGAATAATAAATTGCGTTTTGTTCCCAGCTGCAAGGGTGAGAGCGCCGCTTCTCAAAATTCAAGTGTGACACCGTGTACTTTGCCGCACGTGCCCGATTAGGCACCTGTAACAGTAGCCAGGTCGGGGGCTACCGGTGAGCGCGGTGGCCACGCGCCCGCACCTCCCCCGGAAGCTCTTGGAGATGGCCGGCAGATGCGTCGGGTAATTGATGCGGGTAGCGTTCGGCCCTAATTGTCCCTTTGCACATTCCACCGTGAGACCACGTGACCCTCCAATAAAGCGGATGTTGATCGGAGGACGCTTTGGAGCGGGGGGTACGAAAGGGTTGGGCGGAAAGAGAATTGCGAAGTGAATCATTTGTACGAAAAGAAACCCAGCAAGGTTATATAATTTTGTTGCAAGTCTACTTGTACCGATCTCCGCGGCGCAGTGGTTAGCACATCGACGCCAGGGGTCCCGTGTTCGAATCCCGGCCTAAGCATGGCCGTTCTTTGTAATTGGCTCCAAAAATCTTAAAATAGGTTCTAAAAATCCTAAAATAGGTCCTAATAATTAGGCTCGAAAAATCCTAAAGTAGGTTCAAAAAAACTTAAAATACTTCAAAATTCTTGAAAAATGCTGATTAGGTATAGTCACCGGCGATGAAAATGGGACACCTATATCCTGAAATACGCACTATCTCGCATAACGTTATGTGGGTTGCCTAACCCTACGGCGATGACAGAACTTACCATTGGAAATTTGCTATTAAAATCCACTCTTCACAGTTTAGTTAGGCAACAATCTTTTTTCATGTTATCTACAGTCGAACTCAGAAATTTTGTCTGCGAGGATCATCTTATATGCTGAAAATAATCTTTCAACAAAAACATAGTCAGTGTTGCAAACTTCAATGCTGAAATGTTAGTTTGTAAGGCATGAATGCCACAAAGCACCGAAGTGACGCGAAACTGAAACCACACAGGTCAGACCACTTTGGATTGTGCAGGTAACAGTGGCACCAGACAGTTTGTTCGTTTAGAGCTTTGAAAAATCACCATGGACTTGGAGGAAGAGAAATGGACGGAGAGTATGTTTCAAACACGTTCGTCATTGAATGTTTTCGTGACAAAACAAAGCAAATGCCTCTGTGTGACATAAAAATCCTGTAAAACCTTAAAAATATATATAAAAATCTAAAAGAAAGGCTTGATTTAGGCGCATAAACCTAAAATAGGTTCTAACAAGCAAAATAGTTTTTTTTAGGCACTATAAAACTGCATCAGTTGTTGGGTTTTTTTAACGAAACGTTGACATAACTTATTATTTCTTACATACCTGTAAAGGAAAAGATCTAAAATCCGAGGTCTAATCATCACCCATCCTCTTATCGCGATTAGCCAAAAGTGGCAGAAAAGCGAAGTAAGATAAACCAAATCAGTCAATCAAGTTCATTTGATGCACAGCCACAAATAGGCTAATCGGGACTGGATCTAATCTTCAAAGCCGAATACCCGAACCATTATGTGCCTCCACCGGGTATCGAACCCGGAACCGCTTGATTACAAGGCAACGACGTTGACACTATCGTATCGCACCCAAGGTATTGGGTAAGAAGGTACAAGTCTTATGTTATTCTTAACATAGCAGAGAAAGGAATGGGGAATAAGCAATTAGGTAAACGTTAGGTTAGTGACTTGAGAGACGGCGTTGGAATGGGCGTTGGAATCGTGAGGGAGCGAGAGCAGTTGGCAAGAATACGAGAGAGAGTAAGGACTGCGGATTGTGTGTGAGAGACAGAAGGGAAGTGGGAAGCTATTGGTGCGTGAACAAATTGAATTCTGACAGGAAGGTCAGACAAGTGACAATTGAGAGAACAAGTTTGGGAATAACCTTCATCTATTTGTGAGGCAAGTCAAATCAATATCGGTTCAGTCCTGGAGAGTACAGAAATCCAATTATTGCACATGTGAATTCTTTTGCCATTCCTCTCAATGTTAACCTCTTGCATAGATCATACTTTTGGCTATGCGAGTGACAACCATCTGAAAGATGAATAACTTACACCACCCAATACAATCTAAAGGTTCTTGGTTCGATCCCAACGCAGTCGTAGCATTGCGTTACGCTATGCTATCGGGAAAGCCGCAACAGAAACATGACATTTATTAGGGGGGGGGAGTAGGGGGTGACCGAGACCAATATTGAATATCAGACATGTTCGGTCTCGTTCGAGACTCTGGATTGATATTTGAGAAATTTACCTTACTTTACTATGGTACTGCTCCAGTCATAGCTAGCAGATATTCGCCTGATTATTTGTGGATAAGTCATACATGTAGTTATTCTACTTTAAACGTCGATCCAGTAGTGACAGTTCGAGCCTGTGCTGCGTCGTTTCATATATCATTAGGTAGTGATTGCTGCCACTACAGTTTTAAGCAATCCGATTGGCTGACGTGACATCATTAGTGGCGCTAGGTTAGGTTAGGCTGGGTTGGGTTAGATAAAAGAAGAAGAAAGAGTGTTGTGGTACTAATTCCAACCATATTATTAAGTGTAAGATTCCATTTTTCGAGGGTTCGTAGCGTCAAACATGAAAACTATAAAGAAAGACGTTTGCCGAACTTTTGAATTATTCGTTGTTTCATCAGTTCTCATTTATTCTGTGCACCAATATTTTTTTTGGTAGAAAGGGACCCTTATTTCCTTCGTCTAATAGGGCAGTGAATTTTTTGCATAAGAAGTGGAATTTATTGTATTGGTAAGAGGGAATTTCTTATAAGTAAAAGGGAATTTTTGCAGAAAAGTAGGAAATTTGTGCGCAAGAGAGGGAAATTTCTTTAGCATTTTGTACAAAAGGGAGAGAATTTTTGCACCAAAAGTAACTTGCAGTTACTGCCACTAGATGGAGTTGCTAAGGCAGAAAATCTAAGCCGACTGAAGTAGTTTAAAAAGATGGCCGATTCTTTGATGACGTCATAAGTTCGCTCCACTTTGGGGGCACGTGGGGCTCCAAATCAAAGCACACCCCCTGCAATAAACAGCAACTACAGGGTATAACAACTGCCTCCCATCACGATCTGAGAGAGCAAAGGGTTATAATGGACGCTGATGGCACAGCAGAGAACAGATCCTTGATGTGGTTACGCCTCCCTCCCCCACCAATTCATGTCGTGCCCTCACTCTGTGCAGTTCAACGACCTCACGCATTAAACGCACTCACTTACGCAGAAGTTACTTACTCCCTCGTACGCAACCCGTCCCGTATAATCATAATCAACGCTTAGTTGGGCGCTGCTTATTTATGGCGTTATCGTCCAATCGCCACTTGTATTGCTATTCGCTGCCAACTGGACGGGAACCGATGCCGTACGTCATAATGACATGTAAGAAATGCGCGATATAGATGATTGCGCTTCACATATGTTACAAGACTTTGCAAATGCGAGCGTCTCTCTACCTCCATCTCTCCTATGTTCTTTTTATTTTCTCTCCCTCTCTTTTTAATATCTATCTCCCTCTCTTCTTCTCTCTCTTCCCTCCCCATATCTCTATCTTTCCCTCCCTCCTTTCTTTCTCTTTCCCTCCTCCACCTAATCTCTTTCTCTTTCTCTGTGCCCTATCTCTCCCTTTCCCTCTCCTATCTCTCTCTCTCTATCTCTTTCTTCCCCTCCCCCTTTCTCCCTCTCTTTCCCTCCCTTATCTTTCTCTCTATCTTTCCCTCCACCTATCTCTCTCTTTCCCTCCCCTATTTCTCTTTCCCTCCACCTATCTCTCTCTATCTCTTTCTTCCCCTCTCCCTGTCTTTCCCTCCCCCTATCTCTCTTTTTCTCTCTTTCCCACCACCTCAATCTCTCTTTCCCTCCACCTCCCTTCCCTCCCATATCTCTCTCACTTTCAATCCCCTATCTCTCTCTTTCCCTCCCCTATCTCTCTCTATTTCCATCCCCTATATCTCTCTCTCTCTCTTTCCATCCTCTATCTCTTTCTCTCTTTCAATCCCCTATCTCTCTCTCTTTCAATCCCCTATCTCTCTCTTCCATCCCCTATCTCTCTCTATTTCCATCCCCTATCTCTCTCTCTTTCCCTCCCCTATCTCTCTCTTTCCCTCCCCTATCTCTCTCTCTTTCCCTCCTCTATCTCTCTCTTTCCCTCCTCTATCTCAATCTTTCCCTCCCCTATCTCTCTCTCTTTCCATCCCCTATCTCTTTCTCTCTTTCAATCCCCTATCTCTCTCTTCCCTCCCCTATCTCTCTCTATTTCCATCTCCTATCTCTCTCTCTCTCTCTCTTTCCATCCTCTATCTCTTTCTCTCTTTCAATCCCCTATCTCTCTCTTTCCCTCCCCTATCTCTCTCTCTTTCCATCCCTATCTCTTTCTCTCTTTCAATCCCCTATCTCCCTCTCTTTCAATCCCCTATCTCTCTCTTCCATCCCCTATCTCTCTCTATTTCCATCCCCTATCTCTCTCTTTCCATCCCCTATCTCTTCTCTCTTTCAATCCCCTATCTCTCTCTTTCTCTCCCCCTATCTCTCTTTCTCTCACTTTCACTCCCCTATTTCTCTTTCACTCTCTTTCCCTCCCCCTATCTCTTTTTTTCTTCCCTGAAACCAACACACTGGAAAACACTCAGTTTTATTACAATATTAGTTTTATTTCCTCCGTATATATTTTTTCTATTCTTGATAATAATATATTATACTCGTTAATTTGATGCTTAATATCTGAATCGGGCTGACCTCCGTGGCAGAGGGGTTAGCACAGGGCGCTACGACGCCAGTGGTCCTGGGTTCGAATCTCGGCCTGTGTATGAGTGTTTTTTGTAAGACCTGCTTTAGACGGAAGCATTTATTTCCCTTAGCATTTTTGCTAGTATAAATGCTTCCAAACATGTTACAGCATTTTTTACAACAGACAATACTTTGCACGGAACCATTTTCTTTAAAATGCCTGTTAGCACTTGCGAGGTGAAGCGTGTAAATAACTTTAGATAACATATACAGCACGAAAGGCATACGAGATGAACCAGTACCCGGTGTTTACAATTAAAACAACTAATGTATTTTTCCATACGCGTACCCTATACGCTGTAAAGCATATATTTAAGCAGCGCCATTGTT